>NC_064859.1:66696358-66996358 GCF_024139225.1 Suncus etruscus | reverse complement strand
ACTTGGCCTGGAATTACCAGATTAATCTCTAAAATAAAACTGTAAAAACCTAAAAGTTCTTTTGCTCTTAACCTGCAGCTCAGTAGTTTGATTTACAATCTGTGACTCTCACCATCTGTGCCCATTTGGGGTCACCATTACTTATGACTAGGTTACTACAGCAACCTCTTAAATGAGTTTGCCATTCTCTGGGCTTACTTCCCTGATTAAGTAACATTCCAGATAAATCTTAGCTTCTAAAATTCCAGACTTGAAAATGTTTAATGTATAACTTTATTACTGCAAAAATTAAATATTACCAATCATTTCTTTTTTACTTATTCCAATTTACCCTTTGAGATCTCTTTACAGGTGCTCATTTTTTATAGCAAATATTTTCAGTCATTCTCACTATGAACCCATCGCATCCCCTACCTACCTGTACCATAACATTATTTGTAATATTGTATGATGATATAGCATTATTTTGACAATCTCTACCTCCCCCACCAAACACACACTAAAATGAACACTTACTGAGAATCAACAATTCCTTATTTCTGTGTTTGTCCTCAGTATTTGGCCTACTATAGACCCTAAAAGTGTGGTGACTCTCAGTTAATAAATCAATAATGATTAAATCCTAATCTGGTTATTAATGGAGAGTTATCTAGCAATTTTCTTACCAGCAGCTCATACTGATATGTGCATTTTAAAGAAATAGAACTGGATTTCCTGCAAAACCTCTCAGAGATTCAAATAAGCTTTTTTCCAATTAGTTAGGATTTGTGATGTTGTACTACATATTAACATTTTATTTCTATAGCATAAATCAGAAAGCCTCTGGAGGGTCAGGATTTATCTCTGCATTGTATTCCAAAGTACTACTCTTTTATATATAATTTCAAACTTTAACCCATCTTTTCTCTTCCCACTGGGGTTATTACTAATATTCATTAGCATTAGTCATTCTTATGTGGTATTATTATCATTTCATACATTACCACACACAGATATTCAAATAGATGTTAAATGACTTTTCCAACACAAATAATTATGTAGATGAAACTAATATATCTAATGCTCATCACATTACGTTGCTTTTATCTTTTTCTTTTTTTTTTTTTGGTTTTTGGGCCACACCCTGTGACGCTCAGGGGTTACTCCTGGCTATGCGCTCAGAAGTTGCTCCTGGCTTCTTGGGGGACCATATGGGACGCCGGGGGATCGAACCGCGGTCCGTCCTAGGCTAGCGCAGGCAAGGCAGGCACCTTACCTCCAGCGCCACCGCCCGGCCCCAGCTTTTATCTTTTTCTTAACATGAATATCTCTACATTTATTTCTTACTTTAAAGATAATGAATTATTCTAACATGCTGAGCTGTTTTAATATTTTATATTTGAGAGCAATATTTCAGAATTTGTTCATTGCATACAATAATTGCTAGTGTAGAACTGAAGACATGTCTAGTACAAAAACAATTCCTGTTTATCTTGCTCACCAGAATAAAGTGAATTGAGTCAGTATCAAATAACAAAAATATATTTTAAGGAAAGTAAACTTTTCAGTATGGACAAGATTACTTCTCTTAGATTCTTTTGGTGTCTTTCATTACTCTGGCTAAATAATCTCAGGAAGACTGAATTAACTATGAGCAGCCCAAAATTTATTTGACTCTATCCCTATTGGTCCAGTACACATAAGTATAGACTGGAGTGTAGAAAAATAGGACTATTTTTTAAATATTTATTTTAACCATTTAGGCTTATATATCTTTCACAATAGTATTTTAGATACATAATTAACATCAGATCAGGGCAATTCCCATCACCAAATTTATCCTCCCTTCACCCCTGTTCCCATCCTGCAACCCATATCCCCCACCTTCACCCCCCAGGCTGCTAAAATAAGTAGTCTCCTCTATGTCTAACTTACTACTTAGTGATCATATATCTGTTTAAACAAAGAAATGTGTAGGTACAATAGCAGGATAGATGGAAGGAAAGATTTTTAATGAAGAATAGACAAACTGAGGGGATAATCAAATGTGCAGCTATATTAAAGGGTACCCTTCTATAGTATATACAGATGAAGAATTAGACCATTTTCTGTACCTTAAATTCGCTTTCCCCCTTTTTCCTAATATAGTAGACAGAGCAACATTAAAAAAAAAACTTAAAAATGAGTATATCAAAGAAAAAAATTTTCTTCTTGATGTCCAGGAACAGTAATACTATTTCAGTTAGTCTCTCTCATTCTCATCACACACACACACACACACACACACACACACACACACACACACACACACACATCAAAGAGGAAAATAAAAGCAAAAGGAACATATGTATTTGTCTCTAAAACAAATACCAATCTTACTGTTCAACCAGAAATAGCCAATCAAACTTTCTAAGAGATGTGGACAATTTAGTGATATTTCTCCTCTTTCTGAGCCCTGTTACAAAAGACAAAAAGAAGAATTTTCAGTGCCATCATTGAAGTCAAAGCTGTTTCCTAAAATTCAGCCACTCAATTTTCAATACTGGCTAAAATTGAAGCCTGGATATGGGCCAGGGCCATGATCTGCAAAAGAGGTTGCTAGCAGCGCCCCCCAAATAAGAACTTCTATTTTTCTTCTCTCTTTTCCGTTTATTTATATTGGTCAACTTCACAGAACTCTAGGGCTTTGATCAATGTATATCTAAAGAGTTGACCTTTTATTAATTTGGGTCCACAGTAGGGTGGATGAGCTAATGATTCCTAAATGATGCTCAGGAGTCTTGGGGACCCGTTCTGGATTCTCAGTCAACCCAGCCCCCTGTGTGCCCCTTGTGCTTGTCAAGGTAACAAGGTATTACCACAGCTTTTCTCAATTTATTCAGGGCAAGCACTTTAACCCCTATACTATCCATCCCCAGGAACTTGCATTGTTAATATTTATTGAGGTTTTCTTCTTTTTTCTTTTTTTGTTTTTTCAGGCCACACCTGTTTGATACTCAGGGGTTACTCCTGGCTAAGCGCTCAGAAATAGCCCCTGGCTTTGGGGGACAATATGGGACTATGGGACGCCTGGGGATTGAACCGCGGTCCTTCCTTGGCTAGCGCTTGCAAGGCAGACACCTTACCTCTAGCACCACCTCACCGGCCCCTATTGAGGTTTTCTTAGAAAGAATATTTGATTTGGAAGCAAAGTGCTTAGACCCCTGGGTTTATATGACAATTTTAAGGCTTTTCCTTTTATAGTATTTCTAGATCAGAACATTGATTTGAAATTTTCCCCAGAATAAGAAATGCCCTTTGACTGAACCATCATTTTGGGAAAAAGCAAATTTTGTAATTTTTTATTTTGTTGTGTTTATTTTTCTTGATTTTGTTTTGCTTTTGAGGGGAACCACAACTGACAATGCTCAGTGGTTACTTCTGGCTCTGCCCTCAGGCATCATCCTGGCAGGATAGGAGGCCAAGGATCAAACTAAGGTGATCTGTGTGCAAGGCAAGTCCCTTTCACACTATACTATCTCCCCACCCTAGGCAAATACAGATCTTTGTCCAGTTCACCTCTGTTTTTTTATTTCACATTTGACCTCATAGTATATATAAAGATCTTTCATTTAAAAAAGATTAATGTTTGTGTGGGGAATACAAGAAGAAAATGTGTTTAGTGAAAACTGACTCCTTTATCTGCTTTTGACATTCTCTTTTCTGAGGTCCAATCATGCAATATTAAATGACTTGATTAAAAACTTTTTCCAAATTTATAGATTCACTTGTTACCCACATCTAATATCACAAATAATTAATTATTATAACCACATAGTAAATCCTGAGGTCTGGTTAGCAATATTATTCTCTTCCAATGGTCTTCTTTACATGTAGTTTAGAGATTTTTTTATTCATTACTATTCCACATAAAATATCGTGTACCTTATAATCCCTTTGAAATTTTGGTTAAAATTTGATAATTCTTTAATATGGAGAGTTGACATTGCCACAATATTAAGTCATCCTAATCATAATGTGATTCATCTCTCTATTGATTTGTCTTCTTTAACGTCTCTTAATAGTAATTTTCCTTATAAAGCACTATATATTTTGTAAAATGTATTATATGCCTTACAATTTCCCCATATTTGTCAGAATGATACTCCCATCAGTGGCAGAAATATATATATATATATATATATATATATATATATATATATATATATACACACACACACACACACACACACAATTATACTAAGCTCTAGTTTTGTGTTTTCCAGATATTGTGAGTTAAGTATTATGAGAAGAAAGAACCTAACTCCCAACAATTTCTTTTCTATTCATTCTACAACAGTTTTGAATCCTGTTCCCTTGACCTAAAACCTTGTTCTAAACCACTCTTGTATTTAGTCATATCTAAATTTGCCTCAAGATCCTCATCCAGTTGTGATCAACTGTTGATATTGTGCCTATAATTAATCTTATAAATAATTTTTCTATAGAGTCAATTGACTTTCTAATTTTAAATTGGTGTGAATGTGAGCTAGTAGTGTTTTAAATGTATTGTTTTAAAAATATAAGTATTCAAAGAAAACTTATGGTCAATAATATCTCAATAATGAATTTAAAAAGGCTCAGAGATAAAGCAATATGTCTCTGACCATGCATCAAAGCAGAACCATTTTTTAGAGTCAGTTTTGAAATATTTCAACTGTCCAAGCTCTGGGATGGTGGAAAATATAAATGAAATTGTATTTATAAAACACTTTAAAAGGTATTAGGGATATAAATTCTATGTGAATTTTTATTACTTTTATCATTATTATTAAACACTAATTTTAACTATGCTTGATTTAGTACAAGAAGTATGATGCAAAGTTAATCATAACCTAAGGTTCAATTTTGGTGCTACAGGAAGTCTTTTGGTATTTAAGTACTATAGATTACTTTTTTGAGAATTGAAACTTTTGGATAAAGCAGACATTGAGCAGGATTTAGATAAATAAGTAGAAACTAAATTGGCAACTTTAGTGGAAATTAGAAAGTTTAAAGGGAAAGTCTGATATGAAAAATTATAGTAAATTAGGAAGTAGAAAGACTTTCTTTTTTGCAAAGGACAAATAATTTCTGCATAACAGAACATTTGAATCTTCTCATAACTTTCAACTAGGGATAAAAATGTATTGTGTTTGTGTGTGTGGTGTATGTGTATGTATGAGTGTGATTTTGCATGAAATTAATAGAGGATAATTTCCAGAAAATTATAAACATCAAAAATGTAACATCAGGGGACTGTAGACATAATATTATGGTTAGAATATTTGTCTTGCATGTGGCTGACCTGGGTTCCATATCTGGCACTACATAGGGTCCCTTAAGCCTCTACAAGAGTAATTCATTGAGTAATTCCTTAAAACTGCTGGTATAGCTTAAAATCAAACAAAAGAGCAACATTTTTGTTTATGTTTTAAGTGTACTCACTTAAATTATGTAAAAATATGCATGCTCTTAGAATCAATGCTGTACAGAGAAGCTCTGCTGTTATGAGTGCAAGCTCATTCTAACTGCATCAGTTGCCCCCTGACAAAGAAGGGGACATTTTCTCCTCATGTGAAATAGCACTGAAACCCAGGCAAGGTTATTGAGGCTGATAAATCACATTCGGAGAGGGAAAGGAAGATGGCTACCTTGCTTGAATTGGTGAAAATGTCAAGACAGTTTGAGGCAGGTAATCAATTTAATCAAATGGCAGTGCTGCAGGAAGGACAGCCTGTGAAAGGATTAATGCAGTACAAAGTGAGGTCACAGTCTATACTGTAAAGCTTAAGATTGTTGTAACATTGAACTTACTTTGAGCATAGTTGTGACTTTACTCATAGCTCTGAATTTTGAGTATTTTTAAATACAAGATTTGTAATATACCTAATAGAATATTATATTAGATAATGTATTAGATATTAATATCTAGACAATATATTGTATATTTTGGATTATATATCTTAAAAATTCAAGAAATTTTTTTAATCTTGGACTAGAACATTATAACTATTACAGTAATTTGAAGAGTTTGTTGAAGCACATAATTTTTCTAATTTTTTTTAATTACATCCAATAGCTAAATATTTTAATCTAGGACCATCTCATATTGACTTTATTTTTCCTTCTCCTTTCTTTTCTTTTATCATTGCTGCTATTGCGGTGGTCAGAGCTGGGCCATGCTTGTTTGCCATTTACCTGAATTTGCACATTGTGTTGTGCCACTAGAGGTCACAATGACTGTGCTACTTAAAACACATTGATAGATAGATGGATTGTTTCCCAGTGATGGAACCATGATGGTACCTGAAGGTTTCCACCTGCAAGGCACTACCACTCAGCAAAATGAGCCCCACCTCATATTTTATAATGAAAGTAAGAAAGTGATTCAACTGAAATGTTTTCAACATGTTTCTTTAAAATGAGTTTGTTGTACTACAAGGTAAATAATATTTGTACCATTATATCCATGAATCCTATTAGATGTTTTGTGGTTTACATAGCACTGTTGATAGTATCATCTAAATAATTTAAAGGCTATAAAACTGAAATTATGCCAGTGACTCAGAATTTTATCCATTATTGCATGGAGAAAGAAGAGATTAAAAACTTTCTACCAGTACATTAGGGTCTGCATTTTGAAGGTAGACTATGTTAGTCACCCTCATGTTATCATAATAATTATCTCCTCAACATCCTATTGCATTTTTGTAATAATGGTATGCTTAGTATTAAATGTATAAGTTATTTCATGTGCTTGAACTAAAAAATATTAAGACTAAACATTCACAGTTATCTTCATGAAAGCTTATAATCTAGAAATTGGCCACTTTAAGCTAAGATAATGTAATCAATATATGTAGATATTTTGTAAGAATATAAAATTAAACTCAGTAATAACTGATATAAAATCATTCTGGATATTTAATTATATAATATATATAAGATATTATATATGTTATTTATTTTATAAATAAATGGATATAAAAATCTATATCATTAAAAGTTGCACAAAGTAAATATATAAAGTAGGGAGAAAAAATTATTTTTGTTTTTTTGGGGGGGCCATATCCGGTGACGCTCAGGGGTTACTTCTGGCTTTGCACTCAAAAATCGCTCCTGGCTTGGGGGGACCATTTGGGACACTAGGAACTGAACCGAACTGAGTTCTATCCTGGGTCAGCCACATGCAAGGCAAATGTCCTACCGCTGTGCCTACCTATTGTGCCGACTCGGAGAAAAAATATTTTTAAACCCAATCACCAACTCGGAGAAAAAATAGTTTTAAACCCAATCAGATTTTGTAAATTACATCAAATCAAAAGAAAAAACTATTTTCAAATTATATACAAATAATTGTTAAGGAGTCTTACCAATTGGTCCTCAGACTTACTCCTGACTCTGTATGAAGAGATTACTCCTTGCAGTGTTTGGTGCTGGGTATTGAAACCAGGTGAGCCCTGTGCAAGGAAAGCATCTTACTTTTGTACTATATCTGTCCTGTAAATATATTTAAAGACCAAAATGACCAGAAAGGAATTTATACTGCAGGAATAAGGACTAAAGAGTCATCTACTCTATATGTATAGATAGTTCTCTCATCATTATCAAAATAATTGAAAATTATATCTCACTTCAAGTATTGGTGGATATGACCATGAAAGCTCTTGAGTAACCCCAGCCCTGGAGCCTATTAGTGCTGCATTGTTGTATCTAAGTATTGAATCATCATATTGCCTGGATATTTGAGTACTGCTAGAGTGGTTGGTCCCCAAACCCTCTTAGAACTGCTTAAAAAGCCCCAGGCTAGTCTCTAAAAAGGAATACAAGATGGAAAGACTCCTATTCCATGGTGATGCTAGATCTCTATAAGTAGAGGAGCATAACTTCCCAGTCAAGGGAAGAGATACAAGAAAGAGCTAGTTAAGAGCAACAGAAAACGCTGGCTCACCATCCCCAAAACACACTCCACCTGTGTGTGTTTGGAACCTGTGTCCACTCAGAGATCCCTCTGAGAAAGTTCACTAAAGACCACTGAATTATTCTCAGTAAGTCCTGCCACACAGATAAAGCCTATGTCCAAACCCTCAGTTAACTAAGAAATACACTGTTTCCAAGAGAGTTATATTCAGAAGGTTGCCTGAGAAGACCCTGCTTCCAGGTACCTCTGTTCATACTATATTGTATTTTTTCTTAATCCTACATTTACATTCAAATATCTGAATTAAAATTCATTTCTTGGGAGCTGTGCTGAAAGTCTATGCCATTTCCTCACTCTTGAATTCCTTATTCAAAATTTACACAGATCAGGAACAAGTGCCTGCTGGAGACCAGATATTCTGCTACGAACACGTCATCTGTTCTTATTGAATCATCACCAGCCCCCAGAAGAGCAAGAGGAGACCAAGAAGTTGGGCCAGAGCCTGTGACATCTGACAAAACACAGCTCAGAGTATGCATTCTTTGTCGCTCTAAATCTAAAAACCAACCTTCCTGTTTTCAGAACCTTTCTTCTCCCCACTTTTGCCAAACAAATACCTGCCTTTCCATGAATTCCCAGAAATTCAGAATCATGAAGGAGCCAGGCATTCCACATCAATGTGCTTTCCCATCTATGCTATTATGGAATGGGGTGGCTAAATGTAATGGCAGCAAATTTACCCACAAATCTCATAAAATATCAGCAAGATCATAATGATAAGCCAGTGACTTTGGGTGTCATCTCTGCATATGATAGTTGCTTCTAAATACACTAAAAGAAGAAGGCAGCAGGGGTAGACAAAGCTGTGGTATAAATTTTGAACTTAGAAACAAGTTAAGCATTTATACTGTGAGCAGGTAAGGATGTTAATTGGCTCGGGAACAACAGTAAACAAGAAGGAGGCTATGAGGGCACAAGGTGCTGTTTCACTTTAGATACCAATGTTTATTTTCCCACTCTTTAATGTTTTATTTATTTCACTAAATTTTATAATTACAAACACAAATTTTAAATAGTCTTTTTGTTGGAGGAAGTCCGTTGTTTAGTCATGCAGGACTACCAATAACTCTAAGAAGAGGATTACAGGAAATTTAAAATATAAAACAAAATTGATAGGAGTGGATAGAAAATGGGAAACATTGAAACCTGAAAATTATGAGAAAGGATTTTACAAAGGAAGAAAGATACAACTGGGAAAGACTAGCATGGAGACAATAGAGTGGAAGTTAATGGAAAAATAATCATCTAAGACACCCAGAGTTGAATTTTAAAAATGGAAGAATTCATTTTACTAATTAGCTATAAGCTGGTATTTAAAACATAAATCTTTCTTATGATTAATTCAAACAAAAAATGGGGTTTTTAGATGACATTTTTAGGAGAGGGTTAAAAATGAAATCTGTCTTTTTCTGAGATTTAGTTATGTGTAAGAGATTAATATGTTAAATCCTGTAGAATTCTGTTAAAGATATCAGATTCAAACAATTTAGCAATTTCTGTTCTTTTTAAAAATGCCACTAAAATGACATAAGCATAGAATTTAGAAGTACAAACAATAGGGGAAACAATAGGAGAAACAACAATACTGTTTCCAAAACTGGACTGCAGTACTAAGTAATAATAGTAAAAACTGACCCAAAGAAGATAGGTAATATTCTAGCAAATTAAGTGGCCACATAGCACACAGATTTATCCTAGAGACTCTGAAATTAAGGAACAGAGGAATCAGGTCAATGGAAGGAAAGGGCAGGGTAAAAATGCTAGTGAACTAGTTGAAAGACTAAAGGTCCATTAGACATCCTGAGGTCTTCCTTTTCAGTTGAAAATTCAACATTTACTCTGGGAAAATGAAGTAAAGGTTTTCTCATAAGGATATTAGAAACATAAAAACTGGATACTGTACTGAGAGTACAGTAAAAGAAAATTTGAAGGGTAAGTATTGAGAACCCCACATCCTCTCCCACCAAATTTTTTTGGTTTATTGGAAGGGGGCACACCGGCGATGCTCAAGGGCTACTCTTGATTATGCATTCAGAAATTGATCCTGGCTTGGGTGACCATATGGGATGCTGGGGGATCGAACTGTGGTCCAGTCTAGATTAGCACGTGCAAAGCAGACATCCTACCTCTTGCACCCATGCTCCAGCCCTGCTCTGCTCTTTCATTCAATTTTTTGGTGGTTCTCTTCAGGTAAAAGATAGTCTTTTCAATGATAATTTCTCAATTGTCAAATAAATATTCTACTATCACTTTGATAGCATTTGATGCACATTAGGCACAATCCCATAGGTATTATAATTTTTAATTGTTTCATAAACTCCTTAGTAATTGCCACTTTATAGATGATGACATCAAGATGGAGCAAAGTTCAGCAATTTGTCAAGAGCTAATAAGGTTGGATTCTACATGCTGCCATCTAGCTCCAAATTCCAATTCTTAATTCTAGATCTTGACATAGATTTCCAGGAAGGATTTGTCATCAAGCAGTCAGAATACTCTTTGAATGCTGCTACATTGTTTGGACCATGTAATCCATGTAGTCAAAGCACTTCTGATGACTGCCAAATCTATTGGTAAAAGGCTGAATAGAAAAGGAGAATGGATAAAAGGAAACTGGAGGGAATAAAAATCATGTATAGAGAAAAAATAAAAAGCCATTAAATTCATTTGTACAATGAGATCTCAAAACAGAAATATTAAGGAGTGGGGCCAGAGAGATAGCACAGCGGTAAGGCGTTTGCCTTAGGCGCAGAAGGACTGTGGTTCAAATCCCAGCATCCCATATGGTCTCCCGAGCCTGCCTGCCAGGAGCGATTTCTGAGCATGGAGCCAGGAGTAATCCCCCCCCCCAGCACTGCCGGGTGTGACCCCAAAAAAGAAAAAGAAAAAGAAAAGAAAAGAAAAGAAAAAATATTAAGGAGTGAAAGTTTTATAATTTAAACATTATTCTGATCTATCTATACTTTCACTCAGACAGATATTATATTATAAAAATTTATCAAAAATGATTCTGTAAGGATCTTTTCTGGGGAAATCTAAGTATGGCAACCCCATATGAGGAAGAGAATGTCACAGAATTCAGGAGATGATTTAGCAGGAGAAGACAGCACCCTGGGTGTTGGCAACAAGATCATCTCAAAATACTCAGGAGTCCCCAACATCCACCTGACAAGAACCCATTGTAACGCCCTAGAACTTTATAGATAGCTTAAAGCTTGCACCTAAAATGTTTGTTTTTAATGAGGAACTTGTATTTAATTAAAAGAAGGTTGGGGTGAATTTGCAACAAGCACATAAGTAGACCTGCAAAAGCACAATCACAAATCATAATTTTGGGGAAATCATTATGTGAATTAAGGATGTAGTAAGCATGAATCACCTGTCAACAGTGTTTTCATTATTATGAAAATAATCTAATATAATTATAGTTAGATTTGAGGCAGGAAGTGAGATGGAAGAGCAAAGTGCATGAGTCAGAAACACCATATTCTCCAAATGAGAAGTTAATAGATAAGTACTTGGTGATTGGAAAAAGTGAACTATTGAGATATACTCATATTTAGCATTATAGAGTGAATATGTAAATATATACTAAAATAATTTAAAACAATTTTTTCCAGGGAGCTGGAAAATTTGAGGCTATTTCTCATAAGACAATGTAAGAGCTTAGCTCTAACACTATGTGTGTTTAATTTCGATGAGAGCACATATTAACTTTTAGAAGATTTGTGCATTCTGTTATTTATCATGATAGCTGACCATTGCAGCCTGCCAGACCATGCCTGGAATCAACTGTTGAATCCACTCAGATTCCGGGATTTGGAAAGGAGAGTTTCCCAGAACCAGATATCATAGGCCTGTAGGAGGGAATGATGCAGGACGAAGTGGTTGTATATTTTATCTCTGGAGCAAGAATACATGAGAGTTCTTCAGTCTTTTCCCTCCCTTTTTCCCTAAGATAATAAGTACACTTTGTAACTGACAGACATCCTCCTTGATAACTTGTGATCCGATCCAGTAGCAGTTGACAAAATCCCAGGGGCTTTCTAGACTGATGCAAGAGGTCCATACTAACAAAGACAGTAAAAACAGCTGTTCCAACATCTCTATTTTAAATTGGTAAAATTTATATATATTTTTGTTGCCAACAAAATTGTTTTGAGTGACTCAAAATGGGACTTATAGCTCGTGGTTGTGGTGGCAAATAAAGTAAAGTTCTTGTACACCTGGGTTGTCACTCATCATTTAAACATGTATACTACAAAACCAGTTCATGACACTAAAATATCTTTAACTTACATTAAACTTACATTTATTTACATTACAATAAAGATATTTTAATTTAAGTGAAAGATATTTTAGTTAATCATTCATGTTCTTTGGTAAAAACAAAAATAAGGGACTCTTAGTAAAGTGCTAATTAACAGGGCCAAATTTGCTACATTATCTATACCAGACATGTAATTACATTCATTTCTTGTATAACAGAAGACTATTTTTCTAATTTTTATGTTAAATAAAAAACAGTGAGATTATTTTTAATGTAATCGTTTTAAAATTATAAAAATGAAGATGGAGGGGCTGGAGCATTGGCGCAAATGGTAAGGCTTCTGCCTTGCACACGCTAACCTAGGATGGATTGTGGATCAATCCCCCAGCATTCCATATGGTCCCCCAAGCCAGGAGCAATTTCTGAGCTCATAGCCAAGAGTAACCCCTGAGCATCACCGGGTTTGGCCCAAAAAACAAACAAACAAACAAACAACTTATAAAATATAGTATATGGTAAGTACTTAATATATATACCTGTAATATTCTAATATACTTCACCATTTGGAAACAAAATTTTTATGTAACAAGAAAGATGAGAAGGGAAAATAAATGTCTTCTGTAGTCTCAAGTATAAACATTTCCAACTAACAGTATTTTATACTTACTTTACAAAACTTTAAAAATATTCTAAAAGTCAATCTACCTCTTTATATAAAAGCAGTTTAATAATCAAAAGTATGATAATCAGTGGGTAACAGTCTTCCCCTGTACACCACTAATCCAAGTTTAATTTTTGTCACTGCATCCCAAGCACCACCAGTAGTAAGCACTGAGCATAGTTGGATGTAGCCCCCAAATAAACTGAACAAATTACATATTAAAATTTGGGTACAAAGAATTCTATTTACTAGATAGCTAATTTAAAGTAATTTAAGCATACAAATTTCTTTAAATGGGAACAATCAAATGGCTCTTCTCTTACACAACGAGCATTATATACCAATAAATATAAGTGAATTATTCATGAATCATATTATAATGCACTAATATTAAACAAGATTATAAAAGAAATCACTTCTTTCTCAGATACTGTGTTAAGATGAAGATCTATTTGGGTTCCTGGAAATGGGAACTCAACAATCCCAAACTGAAGACTAGCAGACTAGCATCACTACAGTCTCATTGAGTAAGGTCTAGGGATCTTTCCTGGGTGCCATTCACACACTCTGATTTATGACAATGAGCTAATAACTGGAGCCTGTTCATCAGTTTAATTCATTTTTGGCTTATTCATTAAATTTAGCAATTTTCTTCACAGGCATGTCCTGTACCTCCATGATTTCATTTCTGAGTAGCAAAGCTCTAAAGATGGCCTAGTGGACATAGGTTAGTGATGAGGAACTCTATGGTAGGGCTCCTGTGATAGGTTCCATAGGAGGATCCACAAAAAAAAAAAAAAAAGAATCTAGTAAGATAGAATACTGTTTCCAGATTCTTATTTTGAATCAGCAAAGATTATGAGAGGTGAAAAGATGACAAAGACCTTACTAAGAAGAGATTTTTACTTTACAAGAGATTTTTCAGCAGAAAATGGCATCAAGTGCCCATAAAATGCCAAGACCTTTATATAAAGCCACAAAAGAAAACAGTTTGGCAATTTATACTTCAGAAATAAACATTGATTACCAGACATTGTAATCTCAGAGAAATGTAAATTTATAAAAATTTACATAATTGTTTATTGTAGCTTGATTCATAATAGCTCATAATTACAAACAACCTGATATCCTTCAATAGGTTATTAGTTGCAAACTGCTCAATGCATACCATGAAATCCTTCTCAGCAATATAAAACACCAGCTATTGAGATAGCCACAACCTGAATCTCCAGATAATTTAGTTATTTGAAAAACCCATTTCCAAAAGCTAAAAATTCTGTTCATTGACAGAACTTTAAATTTGTTGAGGTAGAACTTATGTGCAACTATTAGTTGCAGATTTGATATATGAATATATTACAAAAAATAAATTTGTAGTTTGTAAATGTGTAACTATCTCAAAGCAACATTTAAAAAATAAAAAGAGGCTAGAGAGATAGCACAGCGGTAGGGCTCTTGCCTTGCATATGGTTATCCCAGGACGGAGCTGGTTTGATTCCAGGCATCCCATATGGTCCCCTGAGCTTGCCAGGAGTGATTTCTGAGCACAGAGCCAGGAGTAACCCCTGAGCATTGCCGGGTGTGGCTCAAAAACCAATCAATTAATAAAATAAATAAACTGTTTTTTAAATAAGTAAATAAAATTAAAAAGTTATGTCATTTCCTATAGTGAGAAGGAAAACTCCGTACTCCATAGATACTCACCTGAGTGACAGTGGAGGAAAGGAAGGTACTTTAACACTGATGTTGAGGACAGTGTATGGCTAAACATCTGAAGGAACATATGCCTGCCTGGTGCTGTTCATGTTTTGCAACTAAGCTACCTGCTAAGCACTCCATTTGAGAGCTCATCTCAGGAATTTCATTATAAATTATCACAGGCAGCAGATGTGACAGGAAAGTGTAAGCACCCAGAACCATAGGTGCATAATCCTCAGACGGTGCCTGAATAATTGGGGCAATGTGAAGTCTTATAAGATCATGTTGCTAAAGGAACTCATTCAGGGGATTTCTGTGGATTCTTATGTCATAAAAGATAATTTGTAAAAGGATCATCAGCTCAGTGAGTTTAATCCTATTTTTAAAGTCTGCTTTTAAGAGGTTATTTCTACTTTACATATCAATTATCTATATTAGAATAATGTATATAGTATATAGTTCTATACACATATCATTTGTAGGAAGAACAGAATGACCTCCTGGACAACTAATCTGTAATAGATTTGCCAGATTCTTCGATCTCAATCATAAATTTGATAACTAATAAAAATAGATCTTAGATGGGTAGTTCTATAGTACCTAACCATTGTCTATCCTCGAATTCTTTTAAGAAGTATTTGTGGGTGTAGCCTAGTTTCTCTAAGCTTAAGAAAGGAAACATTTGGTGGCACCTCTCCTGCATAGGGAGAACAGAGGCAAGCTGTTGCTATAAGGTAACGGTGTTCAGTGGGCTTGAGAGGGGCATTTGCATTCCCAGACTTGGGGCAAATGCTGGAGGAAAAGATAACTCTCAAATAGAACCTGTCATTTTGTCCACAAAATTTTGTTAAACACATATTCATGGAAAATCTTTTTTTTTCCTAATTCTTAACTGTTACTTTAACAGCTGAAAATCCCTGATCCATCATTTGTAGTAGCTTGATGATCTCTAAGCCTTTCTCTTTTTACCTTCCATGAGCCATTCGTCTTCTCCAAAGAGATGACCAGTTTTGTAATAAATCTGTAGAACATCCTTAAAAGCTTGGAATGAGAGAGATAAATTTCTAGGATTATAAGGGTAAAGCTTTATCTGAATGAAGTTAACGATATTTTACTAAGGTGTGATTTTTTTTTAGATAAAGTGTTGGTAATATATCATATGCCTTTGATCATTAACATCTGACCCTTTTTATGTGTTCACAATTGTTTGGCTTTATGATGGTTTATTATAAGATTTGCTTATATTTTTAAAAAAATTAATTTTCATTGTTAAGAATTAAGATTTATTTTCGTAAAAGAACTATAATGTATGCAGATTTTCCAAGTGAGAATGTTATATTGCAGATCAAATTCAAAAGAACTGTGCCCATAATATAGATATTAACCAAGGAGATTATACATAAACTCCACTTTAAACACTATTTGTAATTTGTCTTATACGTATAATAGAATTTGAAATACCGTTCAAATAGTATTTGGGGACTAAGGAGGAAATACAGGAGCTAAGGAACATGATCTGGGCACAAATGACCCCAGTTCATCCTCCAGCATCACATATTCCCCCAGCATCACTGAGGAAACCTGAGCATTACCAGATTTCCAGCATCAGCATATTCCTAACATCACAGAGAACTAGCACCACTGCAGAATCCTTTGGCTCTTGCATTGATCTACTGGTCAGGGTGTCCAAAAATCACCCAGATTGGTCTTTAGTTTTCCTTCGCACTGCTTGGAGCCCTTGGGAGCACTTCACCTCAAAATACATATTTTATTTAAAGAAAATCAGCTCTTAATATGTTCCTCTAAAACATTTCAGATAAAAATTATCACCGTTTGCATTTAGTGTCTTCAATAGAAGACAAAATAAAACACACATAACTCAACACTCTAATGATAAAAAGCTTCATGGGCAATATATTTTGCCCCTATAATGAGCCAGTAAGTGGTCAAATTCTAAAACTTTTCAAACTTATTCACAATAAAATGATATTAATATATAGTGTTGTGTTGTGTTTCCCTAATTTTAATTGAAATAACTTGCTTTACAATACTGTTAATGACCATTTTATGTAAACATCATTCTAACACCACACCAGCCTCCTCTCTTCTCTCTACTAACATTCTAAGGCACTCCCTACCATTTCCTGCCCTTTCTCCTTACCTCCCTGTGGTGGACTCCCCCCACCCCCATTGGTTTTCTAAAAGAATTTTCCTTAAAGGAATGATATGCCAAAAACATAACTGATTGTGATATTTGATGGTCATATCTTGTCCCTTCTTGTAGCATTCCTGTAACTGTGCAGCATGGATACTTTCTTTAAGTATGTTAAAAATAGTAGACCCCTTGTAATCAAATCTTTCATGTACAACTTTTTCTTAATTATGAATCTCAACCTCATTTCTCTGCCTTTTAATTCTTCTCTAGAGTGACCACATCTGGTGGAAGAAGAAAAAAAAATGTAGTTATTGAGTCCAATCAAGTGTTTGTGTATCTCAAGATATCAACAGCTTCTAATCAAGAAAGGTTCTGACTGGTCCCACAGACATATGGCTATCCAAGGAGCCACATGAAGGTACTGAGTTTATGCTTTATTTTAAGCTTCAAAGTGCAGACAAATGTCATATACTTAATTTTTAAATTATGGCTTTGAAAAAACAAAAAGAAAACCTTGTGAATTTGTTGTATTTTGATAAAGAACTCAGAACTCCTTAATACTAATAAACAACCTATATAAAATTAGAATATGTATAATGTAAACAGGATTTTATTACAATATTACCACGATTTCTATTACAATATTGCCCCCTCAAATAATATCAGGGACATATTGATAGACCAGATTGCTTTTGGTGGTTCTACAGCAGTTGCTTTGTACAAAACACTCTGATCTCTATGTCTACTTTTAGTTCTATTCAGGGACATTTCATCTGTAAGGAAATTAAGCAGGTCTTTAATTAGAACTTCATTTGCATTGCCCAAGGTCTTTAGAGGTTGCTGTCAATTACTGTTGATAAACCTCCCTTGGTGCCACTGTGGACTTTGAAAGCTATGCTCTGCAAAACTTCAGGTTATGACAGTATCTTTATAAAGATCTCTTAAAATCATGGTGATATTAAAAAAAATAAATTTTAATTTCTGCTATTTCCAGGGTTTTGGTTCAGTAACATTAAGTACATTTACAAAGCTCTGCAAACACCACCATCACCTAGCTCCTAAACTTTTTTCATCTTTGAAAACTGAAACTCGGTCTACATTTAGCAGTCACAGTCTATGCTCCCTCCCCACAGCTTCTGGCAATACCTCTCTGCTTTTATTTTTATCTCAATAAATTTCACTGCATCAGGTAACTTTATATGATTGGAATCATGCATTATATGTTATCGTGTGACTGTCATTTCACTAAGCATCATGTCTTCAGGGATCATCCATGCTGTAGCTTGTGTCAGAATTTTCTTTCAAATACTAAATAATAGTCCATTGTTCAGCTAGGTTATGTTTTGTTTATTTATTCATCCATTAATATAAATTTAAATGAACTTACACCATCACTCTAAGAACTCAGAGCTGAAAGGAGGGAAACTAACAGGCAAGGCATCCCTCCATTAACAATAGTGCAAACAACAGAGTCAAAAAGAAAATGGGGGGTGGTGGAATGAGAAAGAAGCAATTTGCCTGCCTAGAGAAAGGCAGGGATGGGGGTAGGGCTAGAAGAGAAATGGCAGACATCAGTATGGTATGGGAAGGGTAAAAGCTGGTCTACATTGCACGACTTAAACCCAAATTGAACTAATTTATAACTGTGGTGCTTAAATAAAGCAATTAAAAATAAATAAATAAGTAATTGAACTTCCACATTTTGACTATTGTAAATAGTGATGCTGTGAACATGGATGAGCAAATATCCATTGAATTATTCTTTCAGCACACTAGGTATATTCCCCAAAAAGAATTGCTTGATCATAAATGTAATTTGATTTTTTAATTATTATTATTACATAGTATTTTCTACATGGTAGCTGCACTATTTTACATTCCCAGAAAGAGTGCACAAGGTTCTAATATCTCTATATACTTATAACACCTTTTACTTTCAGTATTTTGAGGGGAGGTCATACCCTGTGATGCTCAGGGGTTACTCCTGGCTCCGGGCTCAGAAATTGCTCCTGGCGTGGGGGACCACATGGAATGTGGGGATACAACTCACGTTCATCCTAGGACAGCTGCTTGCAAGGCAAATGCCCTACCACTGTGCTACCGCTCCGTCCCTATTTTTAGTATTTTTTAATAATGACCATAATAAGATGTGAAGTAGTTTCATTCTGATTTTGATCTGTGCTTTTCTAATTATCAGTGAATTGAGCCACTTTTATTCTATTCTAATCTTATTGATATGTTTATTTAAGTCACTTTCCTTGATCAAGCTGTTTCATTGTTTATTTGTAGAAATTGTATAATCTTAACATCAATTCATTGGCAGATATATTATTTGAAATCAAATTATTCTATGTTATTGATGGAATTTCCTTTGGTTAATATTATGGTTTGATACACAGATGTTTAATTTTTTGTAATTCAGTGTATCTGTTTTTTTGTTTGTATTTTTGATATCAGAACAAAAATAATTTTCAGGTTTAACTTTGTGAAACTTTAGCTCTTATGTTAAAGTTTTTTATTTGGTTTGAGTCAAATTCTTTATTTTATGTTAGATAAGGACCCAATTTATTCTATGCCCATGGATAGCAGGTTTTCATAGTATCAATTGTACCTATTATTTACCGCCTATTACGTAGCCTTAGACCTTGACAAAAATCACTTGACCGCATTTGTGAGGGCTTATTTGTAAGTTCTTTATTACATTTTATTGGTCTTTGTCTTTGTACTACAATACTGTTTTGATTATTGTAGCTTTATTATAAACTTTGAAATCAGAAAGTATAAATCCCCGACTTTGCCCTTCCTTTCCAAGATTGTTTTAGTAATTAGGGATTCCTTAATATATCAAATGATTTTTTTGCGTGACTTTTTATTTCTAAAAAAACAATATTGGGGTTTAAGTATGGATTGCATTGAATCTATTAATCTTATGGGTATGTCTCTTAATCAAAAAAGAGTTTATTATACTTTATAATAATAAATTTTGTATTCAATTCAATTATATGACATCACATTAATTTTTTTTTTTTGTTTTCGGCCACACCTGGTGATGCTCAGGGGTACTCCTGGCTATGCACTCAGAAATCTCTCCTGGCTTGGGGTGTCATATGGGACACCAGGGGACAAACCTGTGGTCCATCCTAGGCTAGCACACTCAAGCCGTTCTGTGCCATCATTCTGGCCCTACATTAAGTTATTTTTAAGTTTACAAAATTTCCAATTTTATAAATAGTTTTTACTTAATGTTGTCTCATTTTTTTTGTTTGTTTGTTTTTTGGGCCACACCCGTGACGCTCAGGGGTTACAACTCCTGGCTATGCACTCAGAAGTCGCTCCTGGCTTGGGGGACCATATGGGACACCAGGGGATCGAACCGTGGTCCATCCAAGGCTAGCGCAGGCAAGGCAGGCACCTTACCTCTAGTGCCACCACCCGGCCCCAATGTTGTCTCATTAACAACAAACAGGCATATAAGAATCTTACATAGGAAGTTTTTGAAAATATCAACTCAGAAATGAAAATAAAGTTTTTGTTTAATATTATTAAACTGCCTTTAGGAGGTTTTCTTGATCTATCAATAGTTGTTTAGAAAAAATTCACCAATGCATAGAATATATATCACCTCACCACCAGAGGTAACTTCTGGCATCCAGAAAAGAGTTTACTGCTACTAATGATAGACTAAAAGATAAAATAGCTCACATACTTTGTGATATCAACCAAGTTTACAGTCGACATTAACAGTGTAGATAGGTATAATTTAAATGAGATGTTGACTAGTCATCTTTCTGAATCATCATTTAATGATCTCAATCAATGATCGAGATACACTTCTAGTACCTCTGAGGATTAGATGTAAGCGCAGTGCTCCTCTCAAGCCCTGTGAGTCAAAGTAATTCTGCATCTACATTAAAGGCCTATAAAGGGAAAATTAGAGAACTTAAGTTTCTATCCTAAAATGACACATGTCATAACATGCTGAGATAGTAATTGAAAAGGGCCTATATAGAATAGGCTATCTACAGTGAAATGGTCATGGAAGGAGAAAAATGGGGGACCTGGGATTAAGGAAAGGTTGATGGCAAGTAACTGAGACAAGTGTCGGGGACTTTGGACACATCACTAGTATGAAAGGTGTAGTTATATATATATATATACATATATATATTTATATATATATTAATATATATATAAACCCCAAAGCTACAAATACTGTAAATACTGTAATGGGACCCAATTCATAATATTTAAACTTTAAAATATGCCTATTAAGGAGGTACTTGGAAGGTTGGGGTTAGAAAAGAATACGGGGACAATATGGAAAGAAATTAACACTAGTGGTAGGTTGATGCTGAAAAATTGAAAACACACTATTATGGACACATTTGTAAGTTAAGTTAAGTTATGATGCCAAATCTATATATTTGAAAACAAATAGAATAATATTATTTATTTTGTTTTGGGGCACACCCAGTGGTGCAAACACCTAAATATCTGTGCTATCTTCCCAGACCCAAAAATAAAAGCAATTTTTAGTGATCTAGATAGAATGCAAATAACCAATTTAAATTTGCCTTCCAATGTTAATCATATGTATTTTCCCAGAGGAAAAATATTCATATGTAGGCACTAGAACAGCCTATGCCCTCCAAAAAAAATTACTCAAGGGAGAGGTTATCTTTACAACTAAACTATTATGATACAGACAGCAAATGTATATCAATAACTTTTCATCAGCGTCTCCTTCTTACTATTTTGTATGGTTATATTGCACAAGGAAGACCAATAGTAGCTTATAGAGGTAGGAAAATAAATGAGAAGTCAAAACGATAGTATAGGGCAGTGGTGGTGAACAAGTTTGACACAAAGAGCCAAAATTTTAAACTGTGAGAGTCAGAGAGCCACACTATGCAGTGACCTGCCAAAACAGACAAACACTCACACAAAAGCATCTAATTTTAACAATAATATATTAAACACATATTGCATTTTGCCATTTTGAGTGAGGGTCAAAATCCTGCAGTGATGGTGAGGGTGTGCTGCGTCCTCCACTCTAAGAACTAACGGCAAGATGTGACCCAACATGTGCTACATGGGTTGTTTCCCTCAGTTGTTTCCAAGGGATGAGAGACGGGATACGGCAGCCTGGGGGCGGGACTCAGCGCTGGAAGATCTCTCATCAGAGGCCCCTCCTCAGAAGCAGCACAACAAAATCCAAACTTGGCAAAGAGCCACAGTATCCAAAATTATGATAAGAGGCAAAGAGCCACATTCATTTTGGCCAGGAGACGCATGAGGCTGGAGAGCCTCGCCACCCCTGTTATAGGGGTTAAGGCACATGCTTTGCATGCTATTGACCCACGTTCAATTTCTAGCATTACATGGTCTGCATAAGCACTACTGAGGCACTACAGAACCTAAGTATCATAGAATTCTCAAAAAATGGCCAAGACTGGAATGTAGTCCACCAGAATTCAATCCCAAACACCACATTTGGTCTTCTGAGCTCGACTGGAATTGATACCTGAGCCAGGATTAATACAGAACCAGAATTTAGTATAACCCTAAGAGCTGCTAGGTATGCACCCTACCCAAAGAAGCCATCCTATGGTTTCCCCTGATCACTTCAGTGGGGGAAGTGCCCCCTTAAACATAATGGAGCATAAGTTATTTACTCCCATGGAGCTTACAAATTGAGTTGCAAACATGACATAATATTAGAATATAAAGTCCTCTCAGTGCAAAGTATGCCATGTTTCTTTTATATTCTAGAGCTGAACATGTCTTGAATTCTGTTGGGTATTCAGTCAGTTCTTATTGCATCAACAGAAATCTGAGCAAGATAACTGAGCAACACACCACAAAGTTCTTAATTCTCACTGTAAAGGTCAAAGATATAGAGAAGTCTACTCTAACAGGCTCTTGACAGATAAGTCCATTGAAAACTAGTTAAGGAAAGAAAATAATAATACCTATAAATGAAAATAGAAGGGGTAATACATAATATAAATGTGTATGCTTACTGTTTGCATATGTAGCAATATTTTCAGACAACAACCTAATTTTCCATAGTTCAGATTTGTGTTCGTAAGATAGGTTTATGTGTTATATGAGTTCATGTTTCATAGACAAAAGGAGAAAAAAAGATATTATATGGTACTAATTCAATACCCTTTCAGGTGGAGAACATGTCAGAGGGGTTCACTCTGAAGATTTGTTGAACCGATTTTTAACTCAAGAAGCCAAGAATTCACTCTTTTACTTGCCCACATTCCTTCCTATCTCTATTGCCGCATAATATTTTAGTCAACATTCTGAATTTTAGTTTAACTGCTATCTGTGTTCTTATTCAAACGAGGTGCTCTCAGGATTGCTCTTCTGTTCCTCCAAAATTTTAAATTACAATTCAGAGTCAGAAATACTCGAATGAAAAGTCTATGTCACCAGTAGCCATTGTTAAGCAGTCCTGTATAGGGCAATCAAGTCCTGTGGCATCAGCCCACACTTCCAGGCCTTCAATGTATCTGTGACTCCATTGCTCTGCCTGTCATGGCATTTTCTGTCCACTGCAGCTAGCTCCCCTTAGCATTCACAGTCAAGAAGTATTGTGGGACTAGCTCTTGTGGGAGAAATAAAAGTGCCATTGAACAAGATTTAGATTTAGGACTTTTTTTTTGTCCTAGTGTGTCCCAATTAGCCAGTGTGATTGCTGAGCCATGAGCACCTGTGGCGTCCCTGCAGCTGGCACTCTAGGAAATCCAATTTCCTCTGAACTAGAGCCCAAAGAGAAAATCACGCTCTGCATCCAATTTCCATGCTAAAGACTTTACTTAAAATAAAATCCATATCTGTTCCCAAAAAACTTCCTGAATTGTGTTTTGAATGGTGACTATTTTAAAGAAAAGTATATCATGCGTCCAGAAGGAGGAATCTGCTGAAATTGCTCCAATTTTATAAATCTGTTTTTTGACCCTTTGAAACAAATGTATTTAAAACAGCTAACAAATGCTATTAGGTTTCATGCTAATACTGCCAATAACCATTTGTATGCTTCTGGGTAAATCCTTTTTAAAGACTTAGCTTTTTTTTCTGTAAAATAAGGATAAAGGGGCTATCTAAAGATCAAATGGGATGAATTACATGAAAATAATGTGATTACAAAGATGATGATTGCAACAAAATATTTATTAAATGGACACTATAAACCAAACTTCATTATCAAAATATAATACTTGCTATTTAATCCTCAAAACACCCCATGAAATTGGCATTATTATTAAAAATTTTATATATAGGGGCCGGGAAGGTGGCGCTAGAGGTAAGGTGTTTGCCTTGCAAGCGCTAGCGTAGGACGGACCGAGGTTCGATCCCCCGGTGTCCCATATGGCTCCCCAAGCCAGGGGTGATTTCTGAGCGCATAGCCAGGAGTAACCCCTGAGCATCAAACGGGTGTGGCCCAAAAACCAAAAAAAAAAAATTTATATATAATATATATTCATGAAGATACTAAAAAAGAGATTATTAATTTGACTAAGTTGATAGTGTGGGACAAACAAATTCAAATCTGAGAAGACATTTAACATTTTCTACCCAATATTTTCAACTTCTGGAAAAATTCATGATCCCAAGGTTTTATGTAGATATCATACAACATTATTCTTGTGTCTATTGCACATATTTTTAAACAAATTATTTATGCATGTAATGCATGATTTGTCTATATATGTACATATATATACAGAATTTGCCAAACTACTTGGTTACCCCAAAATTGTTATTTTATTCAATGAATATTCAATAATATTCATATATATGGGGCTGGAGAGATAGCATGGAGGTAAAGCGTTTGCCTTTCATGCAAGAGGTCATCGGTTCGAATCCCAGCGTCCCATATGGTCCCCTGTGCCTGCCAGGAGCAATTTCTGAGCATGGAGCCAGGAGTAACCCCTGAGCACTGCCGGGTGTGACCCAAAAACCACAAAAAAAAAAAAAAAATAATATTCATATAACTGAGTTTCAGAATTGAACATACGTTTCCCAGAAAACAAGCAAGTAATTTGGGTCATGTTTTGTCAAGATTGTTCTTAATCGTTACATAGGCTTGTAGGTTGTTTTCTCAGTTATGCTCTCCTATAGTTTAAAATTAATTTTGTGACCTTTTATTACTGAACATAATAATGGTATTTATTGTAAGGTGGTGATATAAAATATGTAAGAAGAAAACGAAGATCAATGTTTAAGTCAGACAATAAGGCTCACCAGGTGTCTAGGAATTAAAAAAATCATCAGAGGATTTTGGAGGGTCCTGCTTCTGTAGATAGAGGTTAATCAGTTGATCCAATTTTGACATACACATAACACTAGGCTAAGAATTCCAGAAATGCCCTACTATTACTGGATTTGTGTCAAATTATATTGACAAATAGGAATTCTAGCATTCAAAGTCCTTTTTCCCCTTGGATAAGGACTAGAGGGTTGGCTAGAGCCAAAGATGCTGAAAGAACCCATTTCAATTCACTAAAATTTCAAGCATCTGTCAGTTCTTCACCTTATGAAATTGTGCTATCAGGAATGTTATGTGGGGTTTGGAGAGGAAAGACATGGGATGTGTGGAAGAGATAACTGTGAATAGCTTATATTAACATGATAAATGAGCCAGTATCACCACTACTGACTACTTTCAACAAAAGACTATATATATATATATATATACCTATATATCTCAAATTTCTCTAAACTAACAGAAGCTTTACTTATATATAAATATTATATATACATACATACATATATATATATACATACATATATCCTGCAAGTATAGGGCTATTTGCCTGTACTGAGCTCTGTGCCTTCTCCCTTTGTATAGCCTAAGGTTCAGCATCTTCACATTTTGCTCTGGGTTACCCCATATATCATAGTAAGAACATGTGTTAATTATTTGTAGACATTACAAATAAAATTATTTGCTCAAAATCTGTAACTGCTGAGATTGGTGTTTAAATTGGTGTCTCAACATGCTGGACAATTTTTGAAAGTTTATGCTAAAAGCTGACCTTATTTGCCATTTGCCTATTAATCCTCCTAATGTTCTTGTTTTGGTTCTCAACTTTTGTTTGCAAAAGAAAAAATACCCTCCATTTATTTTATAAAGATGTTCTCTTCTGGATCTGGGAAGATATATATTTGTTAAAATATCTAGAACTGGGGTTGAAGCAATAGTTCAGGGGATAGGGTATTAGCCTTGCATGCAGCCAATCAGGGTTTGATCCCTGACATCCCATATGGTCTTTTAAACACCACCAGAAGTAATTCCTGAGTACAGAGTCAGGAGTAACCCTTGAATACCACTGGATGTGGCCTCTCAAAAATAAAATCTCTAGAAACTCTTCCATTTCAATTCTTTGTCACTAAATGTATCACCTAAAATATATGCATTTATTGGATATATTTTTGTTATGAAAATGCATGGTCATTCTTTAATGTTTACTTTTAAGTTTTCTACCAGAGTAAAGAGGAGAGTTCGAAAAATTGTAGCATATGCCTTGTATTCATAAGGATTTAAATGTGATTTCTAACATTTCATTTTTCCTCACCAGCAATATAGAGTATGATCTTGGTAACCCCATTTTTTTTTGTTTGTTGTCCATACCTGGCAATTGACAGGGCTTATTTCTGCACTCAGAAATTACTCCTGTGGTGCTCAGAGAACCTAAAGGGATGCTAATGATTGAATTCAGGTTGGCCCTATGCAAGGCAAATGCCCTATCCATTGTGCCACTACTCCCCAGCAGTTTTGAACCTAAGCATTGAATCCTAGTTCAGAATCTTCTCTGTAAGCTCGGAAGTTTTCCTGAAATAAGTAAAATTATTTTCAAACAATATAACTTTATTCAATACCTTAATATGTGTATGGCATATCTTCCAAAGAAATCTAATATTTTGTAACATTTAACATTTTTCTTATTCCTAGAAAAGAATTTCCATGTAGTTACATTCCAGATATGATTCAAAATGGACATTGGAAGTACTCTTTGGTCTTTTTGGAGGAAATATAATTATTCTCGAGTGTATCATTTTTCATTAGCCTTGTGAACATAGTTTAATTTGACTAGAATAAAAATCATGTTATCTTTTATTCCCCTTAGATAGCTTTCATGAAGTTTATATGCAATGTAAAATTCATGGGTAGAAATTAATAGACATTTGTCAAAGCATAATGACTAACATATTATGGTCTTGAAAAGTGTGTTAAGTTTAAATTTAGGTAACATAGAAGTTAAATGAATAAGTTCTCTCTAAGAGAGATCTCATGTAAAAGATGGACATTTTAGTGTGTATTATTAGTGTTGTATTGATAAGCAAAATGCTAACAATAACTAACATAAACAAAAAGTAATTTAGTGACAAACTCAAACTTTAAAAAAATCACTAACCAAATATAGTCACGTGGTATGGAAAGATACTAGTATAGTTTTACATTAGAAAAGCTGTTCAATTTCAATGACATTGTAAACTTTAATCTGAATTACAATGCCATATCATTGTTTACCTAAAATCTGACAATAATAAAAACGGTTAAGAGTATAGTATGAGTTTAGACAATAACAATGTCAAGGAAGCCTAGAAAGCATCCATCCTTTGTATTCATACTTCCACTATTCGAATTTTACTATCCAAATATTTACTCACACAGAATGTGAGTCTTCATAAAGTAACAGCAAGTCAGTATGTCAAATAACACTAAGGGTGTGTCCTCTGAACATACTGAGTTCTGTCTCCTTTCTGCTCCATCCATGCCATTCCATTCTATATATCTCCACTTCCTTTACTATGTATCAGGACTAGCTCTTCTGTGCTTACTCTGAGGTTGAATACATAAGTATTCAATAAAAGACACCTGTCACATAGTGTTTCAGAAACACTATTTGTGCTACATATCTATAGATGTGTTTTTAAGAGTAGGATTTGGGGAACAGCTATTTAT
This sequence comes from Suncus etruscus, assembly GCF_024139225.1. Lineage (NCBI taxonomy): Eukaryota > Metazoa > Chordata > Mammalia > Eulipotyphla > Soricidae > Suncus > Suncus etruscus. The sequence goes on along the minus strand of NC_064859.1, from coordinate 66,968,609 downwards.
CTTTAGACATCTACTCAAATTAATTAGGTTATATTTATTCATAGAACTCCATGATTTACTGTACTACAATGGGAGCTTATATGACCCTAGCCCAACATAGATTGTGTGATAGAAATTGCAAAGTCAAGACCATCTATGTAGTGTTGCCATTTGTGTATTTATTTTATTTATTATTGACACAGCATTGATTGACATTATATGCTTTAGGAATATAGGCTTACCATTTATTGTCTATTACCTACTAGATTCACCACCAAAGTAACAATTTTCCTCCACTATAGACCCCCTCCACAACTGCTTAGTCAGAATATAACTTTGTTTCAATTTCCTTTAGTTCATTCTATTCCATCATTTCTTAATATCCTATATATGAGTGAAGTCACTGGGTATTTATCTTTCTCCTTTTGACTTATTTTATTTTGCTTTTTGGGGTCACACCCGGCAGCGCTCAGGGGTTACTCCTGGCTCTATACTCAGAAATTGTTCCTGGCAGACTCGGGGATCATATGGGATTCCGGGATTCTAACCACCGTCCTTCTGCATGCAAGGCAAACGCCTTACCTTCATGCTATATCTCCGGTCCCATCCTCTTGACTTATTTTGCTTTGCATAACTCCCTCCAGTTTCATCTACCGTATTTTCCGGCATATAAGACGACTTTTGAAGCAAAAAAAAAAAAAAAAAAAAAAGTCAACCAAAAATCGGGGTTGTCTTATACGCCGAGTATATCCCGAAAAATGTTTCAATATGCTGCTAAACGAAAATTGTCTGAATATTGCCACAAAACGAATTTTCCAACTTGATCCTGCACCAGTCACTGCCAGGCTGCTCGACTGCCTCTCTAACTCAGCCAATCCAAGCAGGCTTTTTATGCATGAAAATTAGACAATGTTCTGGACCCAAAACGACAGTGTAAAAAGCCTGCTCAAATTGGCCAGAGTCAGAGAGGAAGTCTATTACAGTATAACCTTTGAACCTTTGCTTGTTGTGATTGGCTCACTGTGGTACATACAGTTGCAGCACAGGAACGTTCTGTCTGATACAGCGAATATAGGCCTAAACCTATGTTTTAACTGCAAAATAGGGGGTCGTCTTATATGCCGAAAAATACGGTATATTGATACAAATGACAATGTTTGATCTTTTCTAAATTTTGAGTAGTATTCTATTCTGTATAATATAACATAGCTTTTTTATGCACTCATTTGTCCTTGGGCACATAAAGTTATTCGTATAATGAACAGTAAATAGGAGGACTATGCTACCTTTGGTTTTTGTTTGGGGGCCACACTTGAGTGTGCTCAGGGCTTATTTCTGTTTCTGAGCTCAGGAATTTTTCCTAGGACCATATGGGGTTCTAGGGATGGAACAAGGCAAGCATCCTACCTACTCTGTCTGGCCTCTATTATCTTTTTGAATGATTGTTTTGTGTTCTTTACTTAGTTACCTAGATGTAAAATTCCTAAGTTCATTTTTGAGAAACTTTTGTTCTGTTGTTCTTGTTTTTGCATTATTTTGTTTTGTTTGCCTGTATAGGTTGGATCTATTAATACTCCAGTAACAATGGATGAAGTTGCTTTTACTCCATTCCAATACCAATATTTGTTATTTCTGGTCTTTTTAAGATAGTTCACTTTTATAGATAAGAGGTGGCATTTCATAGGAGCTCTAATTTGCATTTCTCTGAGGGTAATGTTATTTTTCATGTTAGCCATCTACATGTCTCCTTTGAAGTAGTGTCTATTCAACTCTTCTCCCTAATTTTGGTGTTTTGTTTTCTGAGTTCTATGAATTCTTTATATAGTTCATTCTTGCAGACACAGTTTGTGCAAATATTTTCTTCCATTGAAGGGAAATGTCATTTCACTAATGTAACTTTTTTCACTCTGCAAAATCTTTGTAGGTGGATATAGGTAGAGCCATTCTCATAGTTAAAGTTGCTCAACCACACTCATGGTTGTAATCAAGGTGTTTAAATAAATATATTTAAAAAAATGTTTCTTAGAGGAAAAGAGCTTGAAATGCTCTTAGAGAAAAGGAATTCTGTGACTGGGAGCAAGAGTTCCTTTCTATGGTATACTTTGAATACTGTAAGAATGTTTCTGTGGCGCCAGAGAGATAGCACAGCTGTGGGGTGTTTACCTTGCATGCAGAAAGATGGTGGTTTGAATCCCAGCATCCCATACGTTCCCCTGAGCCTGTTGGAGGCGATTTCTGATCATAGAGTTAGGAGTGGACCCTGCATGCTGCTGGGTGTGACCAAAAAACAAAACAACAACAACAAAAAATGTTTCTGTGGGCCTGGGAGATAGTAAAGGGGCTTGAGAATATACCTCATGACCTTTTTAGCTCCCTGGCACAGTCCTCTAAGCATCAATGGAAGGGCCCCTCACACACACACACAAAAAAAATTCAAGTGGATCTGGAGTTTCGAAGTACACCACAAGGACCAACAAGCAGTATTGCATTCTAGGGTCCACTACCAATGGCTTCCCCAGCCTAGTTGCCTAGAATAACAAGAAGGGGAGCCTACATCATCTGAACATTACTTGGGAGGCTTCCCAAAAACATATAATGTTGCCACTTGTATATATAGTTTCCTCTTTATAACAGTTATTTTAAGATTCACCAAATATTTAAGGCGAAATAATGCCAAGCCAGTGTGTGGTTTCTACAAAGGACCTGGAAAGATTGTGTGGGTTCTGAGTGAATTATACTGCACAAATTCAGATGCATTTCCAAGATAGACAGGCCACATAGAAAAGGATAAATTCTTACAACAGAGTGAGGAAAGTGAGATCAGGGACAAACTTATAGAGGGCAGATTTTGGACAGAATAAGATGCTTCCTGGAGATGACAACAATCCCAGACATTTAATAGTCTTGGATACTGACTTCTGTGGCTGAGAATGAAGGCACCGAGGCCAGAAAACATAGCTCCTTCTAGAGAAAAGTCATTTTTGCCTTATTTCTGATATATTCACAGTAGAAGCGCAAGAGCAGGGGGCAAGAAAATTAGGACATTTGGTTGCTGTGGACTTATTTTAAATACTTGCTCTCCTAAAATATCAAATTCTGAGCTATGAGAAAAAGGCAAGTGGAACCACAATATATGGAACTATTCATCTATTTTCTAATTCTGTGGCTCATGAGCAGGTGGGTGGCTGTGCAGATGATCTCCGAATTATTCAAAGTGCTTGCAAATCCAAGTTTTGCCCCCTGTGCTGCTCGGCAGGAAGCCCTCCTCCCAGGCCGCTCCTGCCAGGCATGCACTCCAGCACTGTAAAAAGGGCAGGCAAAAATCCTTCTCAACCGAACAGCCTGCCTGCTAGAAGTCTGCCCCAGAAATTGTAATATCTGCAACGTGATGGATGAGACTAATCTTCTCATCGTTTCATGGGAGATTTACATGCCTAACTCTCATTAGCGCTAATGGGAGTTTCTTGCATAAATCTTGAATGCAGGAAGGTAGGGGGAAAAAAAACTCATTTTCTTTTATTCTTTAGTGCTTTTCTTGCTCCAGGTTTCATTCTTTCAGTTTGAAGGCTGACTTGGGTGTATTATCACGTGCCTTGCTCTTAAACTGCTGGCACTCTTCATTTACATGGAAATGGACCATAAACAGGGCTCTGAACTCACATGTTTGAACACCTCCTACTTGTGCCATCATCCTTGCAAGTACAGATATCCAATTAGTGCAACTGATCCAACAAATTTCCATGTGTCAGTTGTACCTGCTGTGAATGTCATTCTGTTCAGTGATAACAGAGCTTGCATCCCAAAATAGTGGTAAGGGATAGAGGGATAGGAGCACATCCCTTGTTATAAACTGAATTATTTTTAACTTGATGGCAATACCAGCCCCTTTAAAAGTATTACCCTATATATGAAGGTAAGATGTAGTACAGAGAAAACAAAAACTAGACTAGCCCCATACTCAATCATTGCTCTCCCTTCAAGTCTTTAACTGTGGGTCACTTGGTGATATCAATGCAAGTATTTGTGGGAGGCAAGCATTTGGCTTAATATCACCCTTGCATACCAATGGGAGACCTCCACTTTGTTCCAAACTCATTGAATGTTTTGTTTTCATTATTTTGACTATTTGTCATCTATCAATCATAGTACTCCCCATTGAAATCTATAGAGTCCTGCTATTGAGAGTTAGGTGATGATTTATGGGAGGGATATAACATTGCAGGGCTATATCTATATTTTTAATTTAAATATAGGTTGGTATAATCTGCTAACAAATTTTAAAATGATACCTTCAGTGCATCTACATCAGATTGAGAGTTTTGAATGATATAACAAAAACGTAATTTTATTCACAAAGGAAAGGATGAATAAACTAATAAAACTGATGCACTGAGCATTGTCAAATTTAAGAAAAATAAAGTTAGAGTTATCAAATGGAGAAAATAACTCCCAGGACACAGTGTGATAGCAGGGCACTGGCTTTTCTGCATCAGGGCTCTCTACCATCCTACAGGTGATACTATTGATAGAGACTTGCCAAACAGATCTGCCCACTGGGAGCTCTTTCCTAGGAGGATAATCCTATCAGAGGTTTGCTGGGAAACAGAGCAGAGAACTCAGATAATGTTCTTCTGACTGTGTCTGTCTCCATGATGGAATACAGTTATCTGTGAAGACAGAGAACAGGGGAAAAGAATTGAGAATGGAAGAGAGAAGGTATATTTGATAGTGGGAAAAGGAAATCCTTGAGAGCTAGTTAATGCCAAAGATTCCTTTGGGGTTTACAATCTTGTTTGGAAGTGAGAGCAAAAAGCTGGGCCCAATATTTCTGTAGCTACAAAACAGTTGAAAGGCAGCTCAAAGCAAACTGTACTTGTATTTGTCTTTCCTAGAAGAGTCCATTTAAATGAGACAGGCTCATTTACAGAGCAGAAAGAGCATTGAATGTCAACCTGGTGTTCCAATGTAACTGCAAAGTTGAAGGGGAGAGTTTGAGATAAAGGAGGTTAATAGACAAAGACCAACCCTGGACATTCAAAGTGCTGGAGGGAGGAAACTAAAGATAAGGGTAGAAGCCTAAAAATAGATTCAGAATCTACACTGAGAGGTCTGATCATTACAAAACACATTTGGGGATAGCCTTAGGCATAGACATATAAGCAGGGGAAGACAGTCAACAAGACCAAGAACAGGACTGGAAGAAAAGTTCTTAAGATTTGACATCAGGGGCCAGAGCGGTGGCACAGGGCGAAGGCGTCTGCCTTGTGCGCGCTAGCCTAGGACAGACCATATGGCCCCCCAAGCCAGGAGCGATTTCTGAGTGCATAGCCAGAAGTAACCCCTGGTGTGGCTCAAACCCCCCTCCCCCCAATAAAAATTTGACATCAGGGGTTCTCTTGAAGTTTTGCAGGAGCTGAGACTCAAGATTTTGCATGTGATGAGGATCAAGGATTTTAGAAAGCAAAGGGAAGATGCAGAAGTAAGGAGGATCTCTCTCTCTCTGTGTGTGTGTGTGTGTGTGTGTGTGTGTGTGTGTGTGTGTGTGTGTGTGTGTGTGTGTGTGTGTGTGTGTGAAAGATAATGTCTGAATCAACTGAGATAGAGATAGGAGGAAACCAGGGCCAGGATTCTACAGTGCCAGCTTCACTTTGAGATGACTGCAGGAATAAGGCAGGCCTTAATGGGGATAGATTCTGAACATGTAAGCCCAGAGCTTCAGCAGCAAGATAACTAGAGAGCCTGGGCTCATAAGTTATAGACACAGGGAAAAAGGTCACTCAAGACAGCCATCTAAATATAAGCATGAGTACAGACTGAGTGCTGGGCATAGGGGCCCTTGGTAATTTCAAAACCGTTTTCATTTCTGCTTATAGTTACAAGTGATGAGAAATCATAGGCAATTTACAGGATCCCCATTGTATTTTAGGCTTGACTATAGGTAATATATTTAAATGTGGTTCCTAAGAAAATAAATAGATCAGTCTGACTAACGGTAATATCTATAACTTTATGATTTGGAGCATAAATGTGTATTTAATTGCTTAATAAAGCATAATATATATCACAGATTTTTTTAAAATTAAGATATTTTTAAATTGTTCTTTATAATACACAAAGATGCATTTTGTTCATTCTGAAAATCTACAAATAAGTTTTTTGTTGTTGTTTTCTTTTTTGGTTTTTGAGCTACACCCAGTGACCCTTAGGGGTTACTCCTGGCTATGTGCTCAGAAATTGCTCCTGGCTTGGGGGACCATATGGGACACTGGGTGATCAAACTGCTGTCTGTCCTAGGCTAGAGCATACAAGGCAAACGCCTTATGGCTTGCTCCACTGTTCTGTCTGGCCTCGACAAATAAGATTTAAATAAAGGATTATTTGTTAAGAGAAAAAAAAAACACTCTGGAGCCAAGCAACAATCTCTTTATATCTTGAATATACTTGCCATGCAGTCTCACTAGAAAGGAAAAAACTTTGCTAGAGTCAGAGAATCTTTGGTTGAAGGTACCACATAGAATGGTTAAAATGAGAAATGACTGTTATGAAAGGTTTTGGCTAGACCCAGCTGCATATGTCTCACTCCCAAACCATCTGCTAAGATGCAAGAGAAAGGTAGCAGCATCCTCCCTCATACTTGCAGACAATCCACAAGAAACATGCTGGAGTCTCACAGCACCAATGCTGAGCAGAGACAAAGTTGTGATTAGTTGTAAAAGTAGGGAGACTCTGCCATGGGGAACTAGGACTAAGTTCTCTCATGGTTTGATGTTTGGGGGTTTTTGCTATTGTTTGGCCACACCCAGTAGGCACTTATGGCTTTTCTTGGTTCTACACTTAAAAATACACTCAGAAATACTCTGCTATGCCAGAGGTTCTCATGTTTTTTTTTTGTTTTTTTTTTTTATCGTTGTTATTTTGGTTGTTTATTGGTCACACCCAGTTCCACTCAAGGCTTACTCCTGGTAGACTCAAGGGACCATAAGTCAGGGTCAGACAAGGCAAATGCCCTACACTCTACTGTTGCTCCAGTTTCCACCCCCTCTCTTTTTTTGTAAAAATAGTGGATAAAAGACAAAGAAAATATCTTTGGCAATCTTAAAATAATTACAGCATGACCCAATTATAATCAATTCTGATGCAACTTACATGACAAGCAGCAGTTCTGGGAATAGCCCTGAGCAGATGGGGTGCAGCAGGGACTGTCATCCTCCCTTTGAGGCTTAAAGCCCAGCAGGTATGCCTGCTCCAAGAAAGACAATTTATGTTGGCTGTGCAGGGGACCTCAACAATCTGGGCATTTGATGCTTTTGTGGTCTTCATCAACTTCTACTCATAAAAAATTAAGGTCTTTAATCTCAAGTACTACCTTTCTTCAAAGTGTTAATTTAACACTTTCATAAATAAAATTAATACCACAGTTGCATATTTAGTATCCATGTTCCATGTGAAGTTTTATAGAATAAAATGTCAAGTATCTTGCATCTGTAAATAAGTTTATTTAAACAAGTGAATACATCTTTCAGAAAATCAGTACTATCAAAATGATGTGACATTTCTCTTTCTGTCATCACAACTGTTGCTTTTCTTTTCATCATTTTTGCATATTTTCATACTTTATAGCCACTATGGAAAAAGTTTTAATATTAGTATTATCACAAAAACAGTCAAAATCAGCTAGCCATTGAGATATTTTGACCTAAAATTAGCAGCATGATAGGTAAAATAAAAGAACATGTATCAAATAAGAAAAAAAATACTTCTAATTTGCAAATAACTACTCACCAAATGTACAAACACACCAAAATAATTAACTCTTTAGGAACTGACAAAAATAATACCATCTTCCACTGAAAGAACTGTCATTCTTTCTGTTTCTGAGCAGTGACTCTCTACAAAATACCTTTCATTTCCTTTCAGAAGTTAAAAGTTTACACACAAATTCATCTATAACTAATTTTCCTGTCAAGTAGCATACAATCACTTATTTTACATTCATGGGTTAGATTTAGGACTAAGTTTCTCAGATTCATTCATTCTCAGAGTTTCACACTGAGTACAAAAGAAAAAAAAAAACAGATATAAGAAATCTTGGCTAGGTCTAAACTGGCCTGTTCCAGTTTCACTCCCCCACTTCATAACCCAGTAGAAATATCCTAGAGGGTCATTTGCTCATAGGAACATGAATATACAAGTAGATGAATGGGCACATATGAAAATTCACTCACCAACAATCTAGAGTACAGAGTCTAAATGTCATGAACAGATACATGGTGGATTGAGCCCTGCTCCCTAAACATGCTGATTAAACTAGGAAATTAAGATCAATGGACTGAGACTAAAATGGTGATTCAAATACATGTCACAGAAACACTTAAAAAAACTCAGCATGCAGATATATTGCTTCAGGAAAACCCACTTATGGGCTCATTTCATGTGTCTCTACAAATGCACACATGTATATCCTCATACACATGTATATATGTAAGACATACTTGCAGTAGTGCTCATATGTGTTACACAAATATAAAATACATTCACATAAGGTTATTATTTTTCTCCTGGACTATTTTTAATGCCTGTGTCCTCATCTCTACTTCACTACAGCAACCAGACACAAATAATGATGTCTAAGATAGTCCTTCTCATGGCTTCTAGATCTGTAATCATCCCAGTTGGAACAGATTTCCTAGCTTTTTCTCAAATCTTGTGACACTAGTCACCATCCACTAAGCAATTTTCACGTACTTGGAGAGTAAGGAGAGCAGCCCAAGCATGCTGCAGATGGCAGTGTTTAAGCCCAAATGCATCTTTTTTCTCATCAAAGAGCATCAGTGTCCTTTGAGAATTATCTTTGATATTTTGATGGGTGGAGAACCTCAAGTTCTCTTGGTTCAAAGTCAGGCTTATTATGTATCATTTATCATGTTCAACGTTTTCTGCTGTTCCTAAGTTCAACTTTGAACCTTCTTTCAAATAATAAGTTTTCCATTTTATAACATAGAGTATATTAATATTTCAAGTAATATATTTAACTGGGAATTTGTGTACAGTACATATAAGTTTTATAAATAGAATTTTCAAGAATAATTGTGATATAACAGTTTGATATTACTTGTGAAAGAGTTGTGAGCCGTAAAGTGCTACACAAATACTGCCTGTTAATACAAAGAAAAATGTACTCAGTAGACTTTAATATAATGTTATCACCTTCTTTCTCTGTGCTGGTACCTTTCAACTATTACAGTATCAAGATAAATAGGGGTCAGGGAAGGGGAGCTCTCTATTACAGTTCATCTCTGACAGGGACAGTGGCAAAGTAGCCACGTCATATTACTCTGGGGGGGACATCCTTCAGCCACAGGATACTGGTTAAAGATGGAAATGCTGATGCCTGACCATTGTTTTGCAAACTGCTGTTAATTAAGTTCAGGGTAGGGTAAATACTAAGAACAAGAAAAAACAATCCATGACAGAAGCCATGGGAGTAGTAATACTAGAAAAAATTAAACAAACAAAATCATGATCAGATTGTGATTGTTGACAAAAGCATAAAAATAAAACTTGAAGAACATATAGTTGTTACCGAAAACAATACATAAGATAGACCACATGTTTATAGAAAAACAAATATGAGAATCTGACAGAGAGGTTGGCAAGAAAGAAATGGAAAATGGAGAGATTTTGAGACAACACTGACAGGTCATCTTAGTGTAATTGCTGCAAGAGGGTTGATGGAAAAGGAGAAAGAGCTTATTGGAACCTGGAGTCAGATGGTGATTCTGTCCCTGGAATGGATATTCCCTACTCTTGAACATATGAGATTCTTTTCAATCAAAAACATGCATAGAGAGTTTCTATTGTTTAATCTTAGAGATAAAAAGCATCTCAAAATTCCACTCATGATTTCAGTTGTAATAAAATGATGGGGTGATAAGAAGGGGCCTGTCTCTTCACTAATGTGAATCTTAGGCAGGACAGGATATTTAGTATCCCCATGAGAGAGGCACACATCACAAAATAGAGCCATTAATTCAGCTGCCATATGCTATGCTCCAAGCCTGCTTGATTTATAAATGTTCTAAACATAAATGACTGTACTAATTCTACATGAAGTTCAAAGTTTATCAAGACATACTACTTTCTCAAGGACTATATTTTATAATAAGGGAAACAAGACAAAAAAAAAGTAGTTATGCATTCACAATAATATTCTCAATGGTAGAGTACTTGCCTTGCAGGTATGAAGCTCAACCCCTAGTACTACCTCACATGTCCTGAGTAGTCTCAGCACCAATGACATTTGGGCTCCCTGGAACCACACACAACCCTGAACAGCACTGTAGTCAAGTGTTGATCCCTGGCCATCACAACAGTAACAAAGAGAAGAGAATGGGAGAGTCATTTAATAAATATATAGGTAGGCAGCAATTTTAATAGAGACAATATAAGAATAAATGAGGGGCAGGCAGAAAAAGAAAGAAGGAGGGAATTCAGCAATCTGAGTACATGATTTGCATGCAGGAGGCCTAGTTTCAATTCCCTGAAATACATATGGTCACTTAAATACCACTATAAGTAATCCCAGAGCACAGAGCCAAGAGCAGTCCTTGAATATCACTAGGGACTCATAATAAAAAACAATTAACTATTGACCAGGGAGATAGTATAAGAAAACATGTGTCTGTCCTGGGATTAATCTACAGTATCATCAGGTGTAACTCTGAGAGTCACCATTCCAATTCCAGAATCCCTCTTCCCCCATTGGCATTAGTGTTCCTAGCAGCAAAGAACCAAGTAGCACTGAGCACCACACTCTCAGGCCTCCTTACTGAACCATTGATCTTGTTGTCCAAATATTATAAAGAGTTGGCCTAGAAACTTCCTGAGCACCATTTTGAGCACCACTGAGCACTACTCTACAAAATTTCAAAATAATAAATATTTGAAACTATGTAGAATATATGCTGAGGATGGGAAGCTGCCAAGTGACAGAAATCCAACCACATTATTATGATTTTAATTCTTTGAACTCACTTATTATTTGTTCTGGTCAAACAACAGTAGCAACATGTTGAGGAAATAATTTTCAAATATCAGTAGCAGCACTGATGGCAGAGCTAATTTTTGGATCAGAGCTAAAAATGAGAGGGATGGATGAGAACAAACCCCAAATGTGTCATCTAGAAGAAGTCAGCAAACAAACAGTTCCATCAAAGGAGAGCAAGTTTCCCTAAGCAGACTGAACAAGCAAAAGACAGTGGGCCGAGGAAGAGCATGGAATGAGGGGGCTATTTTAAGTTCAGAGATTGGAAATGCCTCTGCTGGAAAAGTGACAGTTACACTGACCTACAGGACAGCTATTAACTCTAAAAAAGTGGAGAGAAGAATTTGACAGAGGATCCAGAAGATTGATGCAGGACTTGATTCAGCTGAAGTGGAGAATTCATTGCTGAAACTGCTGGAGGCAAGAGAACATGAAACATGGAATAATTCCAAAAAGAATAAAGTCATTTCTAGGAACACAACAATACAATACAAAAAAATGCCTCTGCATGCCTATTCATTGCAGCACTATTTACAAGAGCAAGAATCTAGAAACTACCCAGATGCCAAACACAGATAAGTGGCTAAAGAAACTGGTACATATATACAATGCAATATTATGTAGCCATCAGAATACATGAAGTCATGAAATTTTCCTACACATAGATGGACATGGAAACTATTATGCTGAGTAAAATAAGTCAGAGGAAGAGAGATAGACACAGAATTTTTTCACTCATCTATGGGTTTTAAGAAAAATAAAAGACATTATTGTAATAAATGACACAGAAACAAGAGAGATGAGGGCTGGAAGGACCAGCCCATGATATGAAGCTTACCACAAAGAGTAGAATAACTACATTGACAACTATTATGGCAATGGTAGTGAATAAGAGAAATAAAATGCCAATCTCGAATACAGGCAAGATGTGGAGGAGGAGGGAGATGGATTTTGGTGGTGGGAATGTTGTACTGGTGAAAGGGGTTGTTCATTTTTAATTGAAACCCAACTAAAAACATGTTTGTAATCATGGTGTTAAATAAAGATATTAATTTAAAAAAATAAAGTAATTTCTCACATTGCCTTATAGAGGGGTGTAAGAAGAATGGAATACTACTGATAGATTTAAACTAGATTATCAGGAATGCATTTATATCAGAAGTTGATGTACTTAGAATGGAGATTTGATTATTGTTAGGACCTAGAAAGAATTAAAGGAGCTTCTTTTTTTTAAATTTTGGTTTTTGGGTCATACCCGGCAGCACTCAGTGGTTACTCCTGGCTCTGTGCTCAGAAATCGCTCCTGGCTGGCTTGGAGAACCATATGGGATACCAGGATTCAAACCACCATCTGTCCTGGGTCGGCTGCATGGAAGGCAAATGCCCTACAGCTGTTCTATCTCTCCGGTCCCTTAAAGAAGCTTCTTGAAAGGCAATGTGTAAGCTTAGACTGGGGCCATTGTGCTGCTTAAAAAGAAATTATTTACTAAGATGTATTTTGTAGATAAAATTCCAGGAACTTACTGATTGGAGGATTGGAAGGCAGCAGAGAAATTAGGATAACTCCTAATTTTCTGAATGAACATCAGTAATATGGCTTTCTTTTATCTTAAAATAAGGGTGCCAACTGTGTAGAGATTGTGAGCATCCATTCTGAGTTCTTGGTATCACTCTCAAACTAGGTATCTGTGTAGATGCCAAATAGACTGGAAAGAATACTCAGAATTTTTCTGAATATTTAAAATGGAATTAATATTCTTTTCTGAGCTAATTTCCCTTCAGTTCTCAGGTGACATTTAGAAATCACAGTAAGACAAGTTAATTATTTAACTCTCCTGCTATAGTTTTAAAAAGAGAACGTAGATGACTTTACTGCATCTTTGAGGCTGTTTCAGTGGGAGTCGGGCCTCCTAATATCCATCCCATGTAATGGTCTCTGTTAAAAGTGCACAGCCATATTTATCTCTCAGAGATGGCATATACTTTGTGCAATCCTCAGTTGATTAGCAAGACCATAAACCTAAAATGCAAATGGAGTGTGATTTGATATTAACTTCCTGGAAGAATCTGTTCACAAAAGAACATCCCTGCACAAAGTCACACAACCACCCCCCATTCTCCCACCACGCTACACACCAGCCCCACTTGCTGGGTCTGTTCATATCATGAAGTCCTTCAAATGAGTCCCTGAATGAGATGAAACTGTTTGGACTGTTCATCTTCTCAGAAGCCTTGATCCAATAGATTCCCCCGTTGACATATCATCTCTCTTAGGATATATGACTTCAAATCAAATTTCTTTAGCAAGATGAAACCTGTAATTTTTAAAATGCTAATTCCTTATGTCACCTTCAAATACTGAAAAATGAGGCCATTTTCATATAGTGTTAAAATGCTTCACAGGCAATCACACAGTGAACACATCAACCTGGAGGCCTATGACCACATCCTGTCTTGTGCTCTTGGAATTGGAGTCTTAGCGGAATAGGAATGTGAATGTTGACTCTTGGTTCTGGGAGTTTCTATGATGGTCCCATCCTGGGGAATTCGCAGATTGATTCAATCTCCAATTTTATTTAGTTCCTATTCCTTCCTTCCTTCCTTCCTTCCTTCCTTCCTTCCTTCCTTCCTTCCTCCTTCCTTCCTTCCTTCCTTCCTTCCTTTCTTCCTTCCTTCCTTCCTTCCTTTTTCTTCCTTCCTTTCTTTCTTTCTTTCTTTCTTTCTTTCTTTCTTTCTTTCTTTCTTTCTTTCTTTCTTTCTTTCTTTCTTTCTTTTCTTTCTTTCTTTCTTTCTTTCTTTCTTTCTTTTTTCTTTCTTTCTTTCTTCTTTCTTTCTTTCTTTTTCTTTCTTTCTTCTTCCTTTCTCTTTATTCTTTCTTCTTCCTTTTTCTTTCTTTCTTCTTCCTTCCTTTCTCTTTCTTCTTTCTTCTTCCTTCCTTCCTTCCTTCCTTTCTTCCTTTCTTTCTTTCTTCCTTCCTTCCTTCCTTCCTTCCTTCCTTCCTTCCTTCCTTCCTTCCTTTCTTTCTTTCTTTCTTTCTTTCTTTCTTTCTTTCTTTCTTTCTTTCTTTCTTTCTTTCTTTCTTTCTTTCTTTCTTTCTTTCTTTCTTTCTTTCTTTCTTTCCTTCTTTCTTTTCTTTTTCTTTCTCTTTCTTTTTTTCTAATTTTTCCCATCCCAGAGATAAAACCACATACATTCAAGCAAATGCTCTTTGCTGACCTAGAACTCTTGACCTTCTCTAACAAGTTAAAAATTATCATTTACTATATTCAATTGACTTTTAATTCAAAATCATGTTCTAGATTAAATTCAACTCCTGATATTGACAATATATTTCTCAGCACCTTGCTTCTGCCTCTCAGGTCTTCATTGTAGTGTCATAACTGCTGAGTAGTAATCAGAATACCTATAATCCTCAGGCTACAAGGTTTCAGAAGATCGATGATAGTAACCTGCAAGTCTCCAAACTATACAAGAAAATAAACTTGGCTTCTGAAAGCTAAAGGGTTGCATTTCAAGAAGCTAAGAAGACTGACAAACCACTTTCCAACTAAGTGGTAGAGTTTTAGTGGGAAGAAAGAAGTGAAGCAGGCCAAATGGGTTTGGACTCAGGTCTCTTAGCTACCTTCCATCAGATCACAGGGCCTCTGAGCCTCATGTTTAGCCCCCTTTCTAGTGCAAGCAGGAAAGAATGCAGGATCAACAGCATCTATAGAAATGAGCTGGAGAGTTTTCCTTCCTTAGAGCTTGACTAAAAAAGTAAAAGAAACAGACTGTCTCTCCATCAAGGTGGAGCCTCAAGGACTGTGTCTTTAGATGGACAGGGAATTGTGCGGGACTCACCAAGGAGATTACGGTGATTTAGGTCACAATGATTACAGTGATAAAACTGTAAATCAACCATAAATTGCTACATACAAACGTGGCTATGGTGAAGGCTCCAAAATTTGTGGCAACAGTGAGCCAGGAGTAAGGATAAAGGACTAGAGGATTGATTAAAAGGATGCTGCTTCAGACTCCAAACATGAAAGCATGCTAGCTTTTGCTGCTGTTTTTCCACTTTTTGCTGAAGTCCCCTTATCTTTATTTTAGTCAGCAAGTAATTGACTTGCTTAGAGGGCTTTTCAAATGTTGTTTTGTTTTATTGCTTCATGTACCTTGTTCTGAATATTGAGTTTGGATATAATTGCAATAGTTCATATTAGCTTTTTAAAAATGTATCCAGTGTGCAGGTTTGGGAGCTGGGGTGACACGAATGTTATATGCAAATCTATGTAAATTAAATGCTAATATCTAATTTCAGTCTGGTGAGTGGGGCTGCTGTCACCCTGTCATATCAGCAGGTCAGTCCACCTGGGAGGGAGCACACCACTGAACAGGAGAACAGGACACATTTATTTCCCTGATGAAAACAACCTGAAGGTTTTTCTCAAAATATTTCAAAATTCCCATACTATTACAGAGATTTCATAGAAATCACTCACTATTTCACGCATGACAGTTTTTAAGTGACAGTTTTTAAGTTGATTTCAACTCAAGAAATACCACTGGACACTTGGCTGTGTAAAACGCTATGTTCCATGAAAGAAAGGCAACGTCTTTATCAATTCAACCTGATAGTTTACAGAAAATTAGGAGTCCCAAGATCAAGAAGATTATGTGTAATTTTGGAGCTTGGGGACTCTTTTAGAATATTGAGAAGAAGCAATTTTCTGCTATACTTTCTTGTGTTCAGTATTTTCAAGAATTGCATTGGTCAACTCAGGGAACAAGTTAACACCATGCTTCCTGGACTTCTGCCTCAGTTGCATTATCCAGGGTATCTGGGCTTCCATACATCTTCTCTAATGAGGTTTTTGTATAACAGTTTTAAATATATCCCCCCAAAAAGAATGGTTTAGATAGTAGATGTTCATAAAGATGGACTTCATGGCTGATGAGAATGAGGATGATAGGGGTTTGGTTCAGACTCCAATGCTGCTAGTAGTGATAGTGACAGATTGGGAAGATGAGAGTCATTTTAGAATGAGATACAATGATTTAAACCCAACCATGATTGATACATGAAGGAGAAAGGCAGAATCAACGTGACTTAGGTTAAAAAAAAATGGTAACTGAGAAGTGTCAGAGTCATGACAGAAGTAAGGAGACAATTAGTTGGTGAATAGAGAAGAAACCTTAGTAAAGGAACATGCAGGCAAATGAGACAGGAGAGAATGCAGGGGTTGAAAGGAATATGCAGATGCTTGAAATTTGGGAGAAAAGTTGACCCAAAAAAAGGCAGTCTTAAAGGCAAAACTTTATGTTATTTAAGTAGATGTGCAAGCAAAATTTGTGCTGTGAAAGAAATTGCCAAATATGAACTATAGAGGCTCAGGAACAGAATTTTGGAAATGCCTTAATTTGTGGGCAGAAAGAACAGCTTGAAAAAAAGATTGTGAACTACAGAAGGAAGGAGTTTTAAGAACAATGAAAGGACCAAGCATATTACTAAAGAAGAACAAAACAGAATGAGCGGTGGGGAGAAGGGAGATTTGGGACATTGGTGATGGGAATGTTGCACTGGTGAAGGGGAGGTGTTCTTTACATGACTGAAACCCAACAACAATCATATTTAAATTAAGCTGTTTAAATAAAGATATTAATAAAAAAGAAAAAATATTAGAGAGCAAAGTAGGATTTGTTGTTTTGAAAACTGACAGTAAAGTACAAAGAAGACAGACCCACTAGGAGCCCCACACCCAAACACAAGCTGTTCTTAGTATCTTGGTTATTTTTCTTGCTCTGTATTTTCTCCATTGCATAGGTTTAATAAAATATTTTCAAGTACATTAAAAAAAAAGACAGAATGAGCAAGCACTCCTGGATTCAGTGAGTTTGATAACTTTTGAGAAAGTAATTTTTGTGTTAGCAGTGAGAGAAATTAGAAAAATTGCTAATTTTTAGATAAAATCTAGTAACAATTTTCAGAATTATTTGAAAATGACATGTTTTTGAGGGAAGAGTTGTGGAATTAAAGTTGATTTTTTTTTTCTCAGAAGATCCAAGATTGGACTGAAGTGGCAGCACAGAGCCCAGTAATGATCCTCTGCACTACATAAGCTCCCCTTAACCCTGCCAGGAATAATCTTTGAGAACAGAGCATGAGTAAGCCTGAGTGCCACTGAGTATGGCCCAAACACAAAACACACAAAACAAATCAAGATAAATTAATTAAATTAATTATTTAATTAATTAAAGCACTGGCAAAAAAAAGTTTGTCTTAGTATATTTTTGTTGTTGATTTTTTATGAACGACTTTAAAAGTAGGCTGTCTCAGAGCTTTCACAATCATGAAATTTATTTTTATTACTTTATAAAATCTTATTAATTTATATCTTATTCCTTTATATATATTATATTTATATCTCATGAAGGTTGGTCTCACCTTAGGGAATGGATTTAATATTTATATTTTGATTTTTTAATTATTTTAATTGTGACCAATGTGAATTATAGGCCTTTCACCATTAATTTAAGGAAGGTAAATTTAACAGTGAAATTATGACAGTGAATTAGGGCCATTTGCACCACCAGTATTGTCCTCCTCCACCCCTATTCCCAGCATGCATCCCATACCTCCCCTCTTTATCATCTGGACTGTATAGCTTGTTGTAGATTGCGTATCTTGATTCTATTGTCATTGACTTCGGGTTTGGTATTTAGGTCTGATCATATTTTATCTAAGATGTCAGAAATACAACTTCACACCTATATAAGTATACCTTTCCCATCATACCCACCATCAAAACTCCAGTGCCATCACACTGGTAGAATGACCATTACTGTTCACTGCCTTCACCCACAACCTGTTTTCTTTCTGGTAACTACCATACTGCAGTGTCTAAATATCTTCTATAGTGTTTTGCTAGTTTGTTTGTTTTGATGTTTCTGTTCTACATGTAAGTGAAATAAACCAGTAACTGTCTTTCATTTTTTGACTTATTTTACTTTTCATAATCTTAAATTCAATCCATGGTTTCTCCAAAAGTAGGCTTTTATCCATTTTCAATAGCTTAATCATAGTTCAATTGAGCCTATACATCATTCTTTTTTTAGCATAGCAATTTCTGCATTTTTTAAAATTCGGTTTAAATATATTACTTCAGTCTTCATTGTGATTCTGTTTATCTTAAATTTTGATGAGTTTCTTGTATGCTTAACATCTATGGATCCTGCTTCTTATTCATAGTTATTGAATATTATTGACTAATAAATTTAGACCATTCACACTTTAGAGTGATTACTAGCTCCTAAGGGGATTAATAGCAAACCACTTAATTTTCTGTTTTCTGATTATTTTTATTTTTTATTATTTTTTCATGAATTTCTTTCTGTTTTTTCCTTTGGATGATTTTTATTAGTGATTTTTACTAATTTCTTTCATTTTTTTTTTATCTTTGCTCCTTACTTTTGTCTTGTGGTTCCCATGAGGTTTGAGTCAATTACTATCCCAGAATCTTTTTGTATGTTAATATCAGTTAGTTATATTTGGAGTAAATAGATTGTGTCCTTTTATTCCTCCCTTTTGCAGTTTTGTTGTTGTCTCAATTTATTATTGTTTAAGAGTCTGCTTTACTATTTATTTCAATATTCAAGTTTTACTTTCTTTGTTTTGAATTTTCCGATAGCAACTTATTTTAGCATTTCTTGGATAAACCTAGTGATGGTTGTTAATATATTAACTTTTGTCTATAAAGAAAAATATTTACTACTCCATAATATTTAAATAATATTTTTGCAAGGTAGAAACTTATTCTAGACTTGTAGCTTTTATCTTTTAGAGTTGTAAATATGTCTTTTATTTTCTCCTAGTCTCTAAAATTGATCCTGAGAATTATATTGAATCATAGCCAAGATGCCTTTGTGCTAACCTAATTTTTCCTTAATTTTTTTTTTTTTTTTTTTTTTGGTTTTTGGGTCACACCCAGCAGCGCTCAGGGGTTACTCCTGGCTCTACGTTCAGAAATCGCTCCTGGCGTATGGGATGCTGGGATTCAAACCACCATCCTTCTGCATGCAAGGCAAATGCCTTACCTCCATGCTATCTCTCCCACCCCTTCCTTAATAATCTTTAAAATTACTCCTTTGCCATTGACTTTTGATAATTGAGTAATGTATGGCTTGGTATATGTCTTTCTGCATTGAGAAATTTGGTTATTCTCTAAGCTTTCAAGTTTTTCAAGAATACACCTCTTTTTTCTCTTTCAGTTATAACCATGATTTTTTAATTTGTTTGTTTTGTTTTGGGCCACACCCGTTTGATGCTCAGGGATTACTCCTGGCTAAGTGCTCAGAAATTGCCCCTGGCTTGGGGGGACCATATGGGATGCCGGTGGATCGAACCGTGGTCCTTCCTTGGCTAGCGCTTGCAAGGCAGACACCTTACCTCTAGCGCCACCTCACCGGCCCCTACAACCATAATTCTTATTTTTTTTCTAATGGAATACGATCACTTGGAAAGGATGTCTTAATTCTTCTTAAATCCTAGGTCTCCATTTTCATGTCCTTAAGATTGATATCTGAGTAATTTTCTTTTGTTTTTAATATTTAGCCATTTTTTTTAATTAATTTGTATTTTGACTTGGTTCTGTGGCTCTTGGTTTAAAGGTCTGTATTGCTTTTCATAGCCTTGGATGTGTAGGAAAGCATTTGTTTGATTTTCTTTCATTGCTGCACTGGGAAGAGAGGACTACCCTGAGTATGAAATCATTAGCTATATCCTTCTTTGACAAGACCTGTTTGAACTCAACATTTGTGGCTCCATATTCTTCCCACCCTCCAAGCATATCATAATGTTTTTGTTTCACTCTGGAGATAGAACTGTCTAGACTTATAATAAAGTGGGTAGAGATCTCAACCATCCAAGTTATGCCAGTTAATTTTTCTTCATGCCCTGAGCTATAGAGCATATTTTTGTAAACAGAAGCTCTGACAATAGCCGGGTTTATCTGTCTGTGGTGGCAGTGTGAAGAGGAAGCTTCTCCTGCTATATAATATCTACAGAAGTTACTACTCAGAGACAGGTCTCAGAGCACCAAGATTTAGAGAAGTGCCTTCTTCCTTGGGACTCAAGCATTCCTAGGGAATTGTATTTCCCCCAAGTCCTGCCCTTAGTGACTTCAGTCTGCTTTATGTATGTAGTAGGAGATTCCTACAGTTCTCCTTCTTCCTAGTCTTTCTACATAAGTGGCTTTAAACCACATTACTTCAAAAATTCAGGTACTGATCAAAATTTGATACACTAGTGTGTTATAAGAGATATGTGGTTGGTTTTTCTGGTGTTTGTAAAAGTAGTTATTTTTCCCTTAAATTGTCTATTTTGACATATTTTGTGGTCATTTCCCTGTGCTTTTTCCTTCTCTATTGATCTTAATGCTTGAAGGAGTGATTTAATTTATTTTTTCTAGTAATGTGTCACATTTCATTTTCCAACAATATATATATTTGCAACCATATGTATTTACAATCTTATATATTTCAAATCATGTGTGTGTGTGTGAAAGGAGACTGTTTGAAATCTGCTTGATTTTTTTCTTCACCCTAAGAGGCTAGGCAAGGAAGTGAAAAATAGAGGTCATAGAAGGACAGTCTTTGGCACTTTGGTGGTTGTTGAGGTGCAGTCTAACTTGTAGACTAAAGAAATTGACATTATTGTAACCATGTTATCTCAAAAATAATAAATTTAAAATTTCAAAGAAAAAAATAGTCTTGAAAGAGAAGAATGGATCTTTGAAACAACCTTAACCTTGAACTCCATTTATAATGAAAAGAATCCCAAAAAAGTTGTTTTCAGTGACTACCTGACATCAGGGTTTAAAATGTAAGCCAGAGAAGAAAAGGGAAGGCCAATATTGAGAAGAATGAGAAATGTAGAATAGAGGGAAAAGTGAAATATTTGCTTGACTAGGTGACAGTCTGCTATAGATTGGGACTCCAATAAAAGGGATTTATTGTCTCAAAGGCTGGAGAGGGATATCCAAGATTGGGGGAAGAATTGTTCCCTCTGAAATCCCCTCAAAACCTTCTGATTTCTGTCCATCTCCAATATCTCTTATTTTTAGATGCATCACCCTAATCTCTTTTTAATGGTTATTATATCCTGTCTATGTATGTATCTATGTTCAAATTTCCCCCTTTTATAAGAACAGTAGTATCAAATTAGGACCCATCTTTTTCAGTATGCCCTCATCTTAATGCATTTTCAGTGACCCTGTTTCCAAATAAGGTCTTAGTCCCAAGGCCTGGACTTTAACATATGCATTGAAAGCATAATGAAACCCATATTGAGGATTAGTGAAATAGTCTTTGCAGAAATCCTGGTAGCTCTACTTTTATATCCAGTAAAGTAATTTAACACTGGTCATTGAAGTTCTTTCCTGTGTGGTAAATATTAATCACTCCTCATGTGCTAGTAAAACCTAAATGTAAAGAGCATTGTCTGTGATTACCTCTTAGTGATTTTTGTCACAGTAGTAGCAAATGCTTCAAAATAAAATGTCCCTGTCACTTTAGTTTTTTATCACACACGTTTGGCATCTTCTGGAAATTTTCACAAATTTGACCATGAGACCTTGCAGGCTAAAAAATGGTATTTTGAGATGGATTAATAGGGATAAAAAGTTGATCTTCTGTATCAACGTATTCTATATCTTCCTGACACCTGAGAAATTCTTGTAAATTAACAAGAGAAAAGGGAAAGGAAAGATTAAAATACCTCTCAAAGCATCATTTGTCATTCTTTCCCTAAATGAAGTTTAAAACCTTTCAATGTAGTGATTATTTCAAATTAATGCTGTGCCAGGGAGATTAAGGTGCTTGCCTTTCATACTGCCAAACCAGGTGTGATCTCTAGCCTACATATGATCCCCCAATACCCCCAGAAGTAATTTCTGAGACAGAACCAAAAATAAGCTCTGAAAACATCTGGGTGTGGCCCCCAAACCTTATGGGATACTGGGGATCAAATCATGTCAACTACATGCAAGGCAATTTACCTACACTTGATACTATCTCTCTAGTCCTCCCTTGGTGCTCTTAATAAGACATTATGTCCAAATAAGTCAGCTTTCTGAATATATCAAAGAAGCATTGGACAGCCTCTTTTCAGAAAAACAGGAACTCTGAACACTTGGTCCTAAGGACTATCAATATTAGTGTAATATAGAAAGAAAAAAATAGCAAAACATCAGCAAAGATAAGTTGCTATATTATTGTTTTTCAGTAAAAATCTTCTCTCAGGACCTTTGAGATATAACTTTGCATCACCCATTTCTAGAAAATCCAGTGTTGGTTCACATGTATTTGAACACAGAACCTATCACCCCGGGTTGTCCTATGACTCTAGTGCTATACAAAATAATTTGGGTTATGTTTATAGGCATTCCTAAGGATTTCTGATTTGTGCTACTAAGCCTCTCCCCACCCCATTTTTATTTAGGCCCCTTGATTTGCAATACTTCTAAAAATAGTTTCAGGCATACAATATGTCAACTTCACACCCACAATAGTGTCAGCTTTCTTCCCCCAGTCTCCCAAAGTCCCCTCCCACCATCTTAATAAACTCATTCTTTGGATTTCATTTTTATCATTTGGGTAATATGCTTACAATATTGTCTTATTTTATATGCATAATGAGCTAATCTCCATAATAACAAGTTATCCAAGACCTCTAGCCAATGTTGTTTGTCCTTCCAATCTACCTCATCATTCCTTGTCCACTCCATACTTTCTTGGATTTCTGAGTTCTTGTAATACAGGGTGAATGATTTATTATCATAATACTGCCCATTCCCTTGTTTTATTATGCTATAAGCCACAGATGAGTGAGACCACCCACTATTTGTCCTTCTCTCTCTAACTCACCTCATTCAACATAATGCATTCCAGTCTCATCCAAATTGCATAAAACAATATATATGCATATATGTGTGTATATATTATGACTTTTTATTCATTCATCTGCCACTGACTCTTAAAATTTTTTTGAAGTACAGTTATAAATACTGTGGGAAAAAAGGGCAACAGATACTAATCATTAAATTATTTTAAATAGTTGGAGATAATATGTTTAGATATACTTATCATCATGGAAGAAGATAATGTTGCTAAAAAAGCAACACCAACATTAATGCAAAGATCAATGGTAATAAAAATGTACAATTATCAGGAAAATGGGAGATAATAGATTAGGGGTTCAAAAATAATGTCCAGTCTTGTACTCATGAAGCATCTTCTATGCAATTTCATTGTGCTAAATTTTCATTTTGATGTGTATGAAAAGCATAGCATATGTAACAAGCTATGCAACAGTCATGGTTTAATTTATTTCAGTCAAAATTAAGCTTCAACTAATGGGAGGTTGAATGAAAGAAAACAAAACTCTTTAATTCTATTAGTAGGTTAATTCTATAAAACACAATCTAGTTTAGGATAGGTCTCCTTTTGTATTCAAGATTTAGTATTATCCAGAACATGTATGTCATTGGAGATCACCTCAAAATATTAGCACCATCATCTCTGGATAGAAATATTGTACAACAGCAGAGAAAGTTTAGAAGCTGAAGAACATCAAATGCAAATTCCTAAGCTTCACAGTGCTATTGCCAAACTTTGCATTTAATTCTTGATAATATTTGTCCATTTCCCTTGTTTCTTTTTTCAATATAGGACTATTAGAAATGTCAAACCTAATGTTTGTTCCTAACTTATATCATAAATACTTAAAATACCACCATCACTAATTTTTCTCAGAGAAGCCAAATATGCATTTTGGAACTGATAATTTATGTGCTGGATAACTTCTATATTATATTGACTACACTATCCACTAATAGGAAAGAATTATTACACTATAGAAAATATGGGAGCCATTGAGAAAATAGACTGAAGAAGTGACTGACAGTTGAACAAATCAGTCTGCTGTGTACAAAAAATAAAAGGTCTTCACTTTTGCCATGAGAGGTCGCCTACTACAAGTCACACACTCTGCTGGGGTAGATGGGTAATGGATAGCTTCCCATTTTTCACAATCCCACAGCCAGCCTGAGAAATAGTCTGAGCAAAGTACCTTCAAAGAGCCAGTGGTCCTGATCTGAACAATGATAGATGCAAAAGCACCCTATGCAGAATTCTGAGAGTACAAGGGTAAATCCTACATTCACACTGTCTTCCCACTCCTGAAATTGACTGGGTGTAAAAGCTCAGATCACCCAATCGTATTCATGACTGCTGAAGAAAAAGTTGACACAGCTGCTACAGGGCCTTTGGACACAATTATTAGCAAGACTTTATTATCAGCTACTTTAAATTGCGATTTAAGCAGGTATATGCATTTTCATTGTCATCTGTGTAGTGATACCAAGAAAATTAGGGGTTGCTTTCATTAAGTATAACCTACGTTATAGATGTCAGAATACCAGCAGTAAGGTTGACATGACAGAGAAGCCAACATTTTTTCTATATACAATGATTAGTCATAAGTGACTTCATGTTATTTATGTCGTGTAAATAAATATAGATATGCATACACATGCATTTTTGCATAATTATCTTGCTTTTATTATCCAGTAGGTTAGCTTCTCCTTCTTGATTCCAAATATTATCTTTTTCTTTATTTTTTTTTAATTCTGCCTTTTGGATTGCTTTCCAATTCCCAGAAAGGCTGTTCTCCCATAAGCAGCTAGAGAAAGCCACATTAAAAAAAGGATACTCGTGGGGCCCGGAGAGATAGCACAGTGGCGTTTGCCTTGCAAGCAGCCGATCCAGGACCAAAGGTGGTTGGTTCGAATCCCGGTGTCCCATGTGGTCCCCCGTGCCTGCCAGGAGCTATTTCTGAGCAGACAGCCAGGAGTAACCCCTGAGCAATGCTGGGTGTGGCCCAAAAACCAAAAAAAAAAAAAAAAAAAAGATATTCGTACAGATTTTTTTTTTGCCATAGAATTCCATGTCTCCAGGAATTACCCCCATTTGACAAAATTTAGGAAAGGAATTTGTGCCTATAGAAACTATGAAGTTAAAGTGATCTGTGCTTCCTTTTCTGGAATTCTCACAGGCTTGGTATCAACTTTCTCAAAGGTAAAAGTCATTCTCTGCCTTATGACTAAGCTCTCAAGTGAATGTTCCCTGTCCACCTGCAGATATGGTCACTTCCTACTCTTCTCAGCTCCTCATATCTCTACTGAACTTTACCTTTTAGCATCTGCTTTTTCAACCATACAAATGCATCTTATTGGTCATTCTATTCTAGACATGAGTCCCCTGAGGTCATCACTTTGGTTTTGTCCCTGTTATGTCCTACATTACAACACAGTACCTGGCTCTCCAACTCAATGGTTGAATGAATCAAGTAACTCACTTCTTACATGACCTCTGCATAAACTAACTTTAAGTACACTCTTCTTTCTGGGTTGATGACATTTCACTGCTCTGAACATGATGCCTATTGTCTGTGTCAGCTGCCTTTCATAAAGGATGGTTCTGCTATGGTCTGATTCTGAGGCCAGGTGACCTTTATTTTGGGAGGATGCATACTAGCAGTGCTTACTTGTGACTCAGAGTCAGAAATCACTTCTCTTAGTGCTCAGAGTACCATATGAGCTGCAAGGATTGAACTGGGTTCAGCTGCTTACAAATCAAGTGACCTGATTGCTATAGTGTCACTCTGGCTCTACCGCTTAACTTTAGAATGATCACAACATTATCTAATCTTGTTAAACTTTATCCTTGATTGCAAGGCCTGCCATATGCAAAATAGTCCAAAGATTATCCTTAACAATGTGTTTACAAGCAACTGGCAGTTGAAATGTACAAAAAAGTGTGACCTGGCCCCAGTACACAGCAGGTTCCACACCTATTTGCTGAAAGTTCTTTCAAGCTTTTCTACAATTAACACTGTCATCCATGTTATCTCACCACATATATTTTCCTTCCTTTTCTAGACTAATGTAGAGTTTGGGCTGTGATAATGAGTCTCCTCAGCTTTGGTAGATGTCTTAAGTGCTAGAAATGTCAGTACTGTTCAGAGGGACCTTTACAGGAGAACACAAGGAGTCCCGATAAATGTCACTTTCCCCCGTCACCCACTGGAAACCAGCATAAGCACCCAAATTCCACACACCCATACCTAACCTGGTTCTTCTGTTCCAAAGAAGTGCCTCCAAGTACATGGCTTCTGCAGGCTCATTGAATTTAAGCTCTATGGAAGCTTTGTGGAAATGTCCAAAATTATGTCCCCCTGCATTACATTGTCACTATTAAAGCCTAATTAAACCCAAGGTGGAACCCCTCTGAAGAAACTACTATCACCTCTAACTTTTCATATTGCAGTTTTTATTTTGTAATTAATTGAATCATCATGACTGAGTTTCATTTAATCAGTGTCCAACATCCATCCCTTCACTCATCACATTTCCTGCCAGCAATGTCCCCAAGTTCCATCTCACCTCCCCCAACCCTTCCCTCTGCCTTTCTTGATGGCAGATATTTTTTTCTTCACTCTCTTTTTTTCTCTCTCTTTCACACACACTCTTCCTTTTTTCTTTTTAGATACTGTGGTTTGCAAACATGTTGCAGAACTTAGTGCCCATGGTAAAATCCACATGGGAAAGATTTTTATCTATTGTGCCCCTAAGTATATGTCCTTTGAAATTATTGATTGTAAAGAGTCAACTCAGCTAGACTTTTGTTTAAAGTTAGAATTAACAGCTATTCAAAACATTAACAGCCATTAACAGCAGAGAAGCATTTGATTACTCTTTCTACAAAAGAGGGTTGAGTGGATTCATTTTTTTTTACCTCAAAAAAAAAAATCCACTCTCTGAGGCCGAAGTGATAGCACAGTGGTGGGGCATTTGCCTTAATCACAGCTGACCAGGATGGAACTGGGTTCAATCCCCGCATTTTATATGGTCCCCTGAGCCAGGAGTAATTTTTGAGAGCATAGCCAGGAGTAACCCCTGAGCATCACCAGGTATGGGCCAAAAACAAAACAAAACAAAACAAATTCACTCATACAAATTGAAAATTTACTTAAAAATAAAACATCATTGATATGGGTCAGATAATATAGTGATTAAACTACATACTTTGTATGTAGCTGACCCCCAGTTCCATACCCAGTACATCGTCCCCTGATCATGTCAGGTACAGCCTGGCAGTTCCTAAGTATTTCAGGGTGTGACTCTGGACACCCCTTGAATCTGCTGGAATAGTCAGACTAGTCCCTAACACCACAAGACCTGAGCAGTGCTCCATCCTTGGGCCTTAGGCATTGACTGTAGGCATGGTTGGCTAAGAATTGCTGGTGGAGTCTACCCAAATAAAATAAAATAAAATAAAATAATCATCATTTATGTTAACATTTAAAGACATGTTATTTTTAGTCAATTATAATTTTCAGTTTCTAAAAATTTTTGAGGCCATATCTAGTTGTATTCAGGCCTTACTTCCGGTTCAGGGTTCATTGATGGCAGGACTTAGGGACCCTATAGGGTACTGATAATAGAATCTATTTAGCTATGTGCAAGACAAGCTCTCTACCTACTCAAGTTCCTGTTTTTCTGAGTTAAAATTTTAACCTTTATTTTGAATGATACAAGAAATTTTATATGTTTTAACTTTGATCATAGTTCTCCTAGATCATTACTACTGTCTGCTTATTATACTTACTCATTGTTACCCTCCATATATATGCACATAAAGTAGACAGTGTTGTCTTTACAGTGATGCTTTCTTTTAGATTTGCCCACATATTTTTATTTATTTGTGTTTAGATCTTCAATCTAAAATTGGTTTCTTTTGTCTAGGAATTTATCTTTAAAAATATTGATTCCCCCGACATCCCATATGGTCCCTGCAAGCCAGGGCATAGCCAGGAGTAACCCCTGAGTGTCAAACAAAAAATAAACAAACAAAAAAAATATTGTATCATGAGATGAGGGGCATTTGTGGTAGAAATGTTGCACTGGTGAAGGGGGACCCAACTACACACATATTTGTAATCATGGTGCTTAAATAAAGATATTATTAAAAAACACACACACACACAAAATTTTCTAGAGTGATTGTGCAGTGTGTAGGGCACTTCCCTGAGATTTAGCCAACAGCATTCCATATAGTCTTCCTTTGATTGCCAGGAGTAATTCTTAAGCACAGAAACAGGACTAACACCTGATTTACCAGGTGTGCCGTGCACGAAACTTTTTTTTTTTTCAAAAGATATTTTCAAAATTTCAAAATTTTTGGTGGCGCTCAAGTGTTATTCCTGGCTCTGTGCTCAGAAATCACTCCTGGCCAGCTGGGATTATGAAATGCTAGATATTAAACCTGGGTCCTCCCTGTGCAAGGCAAATGCCCTACCAGTCTGTGCTATTTCTCTGTTCCCAAAAGAATATATTTTTTTTAACTTAGGGTCTTTTGATGTTAAGTTACTTTAATGTTCTTATTATGACCTTATTTTTTAATTTTATTATATAATATCTTTAAGCACCATGATTACAAACATGTTGATAGTTGGGTTTCAGTTATAAAAAAAAAAAGAACACCCCCGGGGAGCCAGAGCTATAGCGCAGTAGAAGGGCATTTGCCTTGCACGGGGCTAGTCCAAGACGACCTCGGTTAGATCCCCAGGTGTCCTCATATGGTCCCCCAAGCCAGGAGTGATTTCTGAGCGAATAACCAGGAGTAACCCTTGAGCGTCACCGGGTATGTCCCCAAAACAAAGCAAAACAAAACAAAAGAACACCACCCTTACTAGTGCAACCTTCCCACCATAAATGCCTCCATCCACCCCACCCCCTGCCTATATTCAAGGCATTCTATTTCTCTCACTCACTACCATTGTCATGATAGTTGGTGGTGTAGTTATTTCTCTAACTACACTCATTGTAGAATGGACTTCTAATTCAGTCTTCAAGACCCATATGCTTCCATCCATAAGGCTTCCACTTTGGTATATTGTATGCTTGCGGCCTCACCTCCAGACTGGCCACTACTGGCTTAAGATCATTGCTACCACTCCTCTGCAAAAGAGCCAGGAATTGGGGCTGGAGTGATAGGGTATATTTGAATGTCTTCAAACAGATGGATAGGGGCCTAGTGGATTTTTTTGTGGTTCCATTTTCAGATTAGATTACAAAAATAATATTATCATTCACTAACATATGGGAGTTCAATATGCCGGAGCAGAGTGGTTGGGCGTTTGCCTGCACACAGCTGATCCAGGACCAACCTTTAACCTTTGTTCGATCCCCAGTTGTCCCATATGGTTCCCCAACCCAGGAGCAGTTTTTGAGCACAATCAGGAGAAACCCCTGAGCATCACAGGATGTGGCCCAAAGAGCAAAGATAAATAATAAATAAATAAATAAATTTAAAAAGTTGAGCTAGGAATCATCCTGCCCTGCAAGTAAGACCCCCCCAGCATCCTTGCCTCTCAGTGTTTCTCTACACCCAATCCTTTCTCAATATCGCATTGATTCCTCATCCTGCAGTTGAGTCTCTGTGCTCAGCAGCCCCTACAATTCAGCAAGAAACAGATGCCCAGTTTGGACCCCGAAAGTACATGCCTTCTTCTAGAGTCTTCCACCATTAGAAATCTCTTCTTATACCCTCCAGCACACATACTTTATCTAGCCTTATGTATAGAACAGCTCCCCTCTTAATCTACCTGCTTCCTAGCACCCAACAGGCTATGGCAGGCGTGTCTACTGCTGGCCAAGGGCACAGGGTTTGCCAGAGGAGATGCCTTTTTGTGTGAGGCATGGTCACAGGAATGTTACACAAAAGAACTCAGATGATAGATTGAATATGAAATTATACAAGATCAACCACTGGACAGAGAAGACAACTCACTTCCTGACTGCCTCTGGCAAAAAAAAGATAAGTACTATCAATTTAGGATGAACTTTTCTAGCTCTCCAATATGTGGACTTTTATTATTTAAAACGTGTGGAGAGACACCCAATGACCCATATCAATATGCCTTCTCTTGCAATTAGTAGGCAAATTCAATTAAGAGAAAAAGGTATAAGGGGGTTCAAAATTTAGGTTAGACGCTTGTGTCGCTGCATGTTCAAACACATCATAATGTGTCCATCATGTACTTGCTAATCTCTGGGTTATACAGGAAGGACTCCATATTAAATATTTTAAAGCATTTTGTATTGATACAGTTTAGTTACTTCTAGGAGCATTCCTAGAAGTCAAATAACATCTAGAGCTGAAATAAACACATTTATTGAAGAATTATTTCTTAATTTCAGGAACTCCATATGAGGTATGGATGAAAGTGAAAGAAAAGATGTCTTTTATATCTGCATAACTTCACTTTATATGAGATAGTGATCTCTCTGGAAAGGGGCCTGACATAGCCAAAGTAATACACTAAAACAGCTCCCCTCAATAAGAGGTCAATATATCTCCCCTCACAGGACACCACACAGCCATAGGATTCCCAATTTATTCCCAAATTGGGTAAAAGATTTCTGGAACCTCAATTTTTTTTGCATCTATTTATATATCTAACCTTTATGCTAATACCATATTGTGTTGAATACTCATGTTGTAGTACATTTTGAAAGCCAAAATTGTGAAATCTACTTTGTTTTCTCTGATATTAGCTGTGGTTTTCACCATAACACCTTAAAAGTAACAGCTCTAAGATTCAATTCCTTTGCTTTCTATCATTTGTATTCTCAAAAGGTTGACATCAGACGAGGAATTTCCAATAGGGAGAAAGTATTTTTTGTAGGAGTAGTTATTACATTATTGAATAAAGGACATTATATAATAGACTTAAAAACCAGAGAGTCAGGGGAGCTACACATAGAAGTCAGGACACGGTGGCATGCCCAAACATGCCTTTTCATCCTAGAACTGGCTACTCTGACCCAACACTGAGCCCTGGTCAAGCAATCTGGTAATACTGGCCCACACTATGAGGCCTTTGGTAGTAAATGAGGAAACATTCAAATAGAACTTTTCAGTTCCAGTATCTCCTACCCTTCAACTTCTTGGCTCACCCCATGTAGCCTGTTCCATTCTGAATGTTTGCACTTAGATCTGGAAGGATCATGCAGAGAAATGGTGCTTCTTGGTTCCTGCTGCCAGCACTTCTCACCTGCTGACCACCTTCCATACAGAGAAGCACTGGAAGCAGGGTCAGAGAAATAGGAGGATCCACTCAGGGGTCCTGCCAAAATGGGCATGACCTTGCATAGTCTCCACTTTATCCTATAAGTGCCTCAAATAGAAAAGGAGAATTTTGCACAGGCTTCAAATGGTTAAGTACCACGTAATAATGTACCTTTCTTCTGGAAATACAAAAAAGGCACAAAAGAGAACACGTGAAATAAAATAAGTGAATAAATGACACATTTCATGATAAAAAAAGAAATTCCAGGTGCCATACGAGGAAGGAACTGAGGTTTAAAGTGAGTTACAAGCTCTGGATCTTGAGCCCAAGAGCTGAACCTGGGGCCATCACTCAAGGACTTTTGCCTTTGTCTTGAAGCTGATGGAGGAAACAGTTAAGGAATTGTTTGGCAGGAAAATTTTGTCAGCGATTTTCTTCATATAGATGTGTCAAAAAAAGGAGTAGAAAATAGACATAAGGAGAGTGGGGCAAGGTCACCGGTGACAGATTTTCTTGCAGGCATTCAAAGATAAATATTAAAAACCTTTGATCATATCACAGCTGCACATTTAGAACAAAATATAAAAGAGAAAAAGATGTTCCAGGAGACACTTGAGGGGTAGATCTGAGTGTCTTCAAAACAAATGGTTAGGAGCCTAGTGTGGATGGTTGGTTTGTCTTTTTCAGATTAGGATACAAAAATAATATTATCATTCACCAACAAGAGGACCCAAGACTTTGGTGAGTATTTAAAAAGTTGCTTTCAAACAGGACAGTGATTTCATGATTTACTTGAAACATCAAAGTAGAAGACCTGAATGTAGTGTGAGGGCTGAGTTGAGAGAGATAAGTTAGAGGGCAGAGAAGTAAACTCCTCACCTCACCCATATGTGCTATGAAAACCAAGGCAAGTCTAACTGGTCAGTGGAGACAGAGGAGATAAGAGAAAAAATATTCACAATTAGTAGCAGATGCAAAGATTTTTGTGGGTGATATGGAGTTATATTGGTCCCTCAGTAATTCCTCACACTAGGAAATAGTCATGTTTACTATTTATTTCTCTTTAAAAAAAACCTTGAAAATATTGATGTTTAAGCAATTAAGAAGGTTTGGTTAGGATCTCAACTCAAAGCATCCTCAGAAAAACCACAGAAAACCAAAGTGTATCTTTGATGAATCCTTCAATTCTTCCCAGTGTCCTCATAGTAATATTAAAGTCAAAGGTTATGTGAAGGTTAAGTACAGTTTGGGGAATGGCAATTTATTTTTTGAGGAGAATTATAGCTTCCTCTGTAACATGTAAACATGGGCACACCCTGGCTCAGGTTATCAAATATACTCAGTAAGGATCAAGGGCAACAGAAATCTGTCAGTCAAATTCCAAAGAAAAGAACAACCTGAGCAAAGAAAATGCAAGATGAAAGGCCCTTATTCAAGAATGGGGAACTGTGCACTAAGCACAGTGTAAAAAGACCTGAAATTTGCTGAACCTGGGTGTCTTGGGTTCCAAGTTACAGATTTAAACAAAGGGGGCCAGAGGGACCACACTGTCCCCTAAGCTGTCCCTAAAGAGGTGTGAGTGGAAAATCCTGTGCTCATCTATAGTTCTGAGCAAATGTAGACTCCTCTTCCCAGCTTCTAATTGTAGCTACAAAACAGGCATCAAGTTCGGGTAGTTTGGGGGGAAGATAGAGTCCCTTGAAAGTGCCTAACAGATCCTGCAGAGTTGCTTCCCTTCTGCCCTTCCCTGTTGTCGCGCTTTTTTCTCCTCTCCACCCTTGAAAGTCTCCACCATGGTTCAAATTTCCCTTCTCTTCTCTCCTCTCTCTCACCTCTCCTCCCCTTCTTCCAGACCTTTGGTCAAATATCTACATTTAATGGCTGTTATATATGGCAATGCAATGCATGAAATATTGAAAGTTATCATGATGAGATATGTCTTTAATTTCTTGTAAAGCAAATAATTCCCCAAATAAATACTAGCAAAACGGTACCTAAAACTTATTGGATTTTTAAAAATAGAATTTGTGAAATGTTAAACTGCGATTGAAAAGCTCAAAGATTATTTGAGGAAAAAGCTTCTAGAGAGTTTGATGGTGTAGAAGATGTGCTATATTAAGGTCAGTGGAATATTAATGTAGCAGTTCAAGACCTAAAACAGTTTGAGTGTATGGGGGGAGGTGTGAGAGATGTTTGGACAAATAACTAGTGAAAAAAAAAAAGGAAACTGGGAGTAGAAAGTGGTTCAGGGGTTTGAGGGACTCCCTTAAGAAGCATGGGAGCAGCGAGGAGGCATTTTAAGAGAAAGCACCTTATGTTTTCCAGAAGAGAATATCAAAAACCCTGATCATAACAGCCAGGAGAAGCACAGAACATTCGTCAGCAATTGAATCTAATTCAACTTTATTCAGGGGAAATTGCCTTCTTCCTGCATTATCACTCCAATCATTCATTTTTTAAGTCTTATGATCAGTGGTAGTAAAAGTGCCGATAAATTTTTTCATCATCAAAAACCACAAATATTAACACTATTAAAGCTATGTCACCTAAACTATAATAATGATAATGATTAATAATAATAATAATAATAATAAAGTTAGTTGCAGAAATTTCCTCAGAAATAATTTATTTTAGAAAATAAATCTCAGACCTTATTTGGTTTTGCTTATTTTCTTTTGTAAAATCTGCATTTATAAGTGTCCATAGAGAGGACTTGAAGGCTTACTTTTCCTCTGCACCCTGAGATCATTTGTGGATCATATGTGTTCAGCCTGGGGAAAGACTTTACATGGAATGGCAAGTTGGATAGTCAAATCAACACCCAACCAGGTCAGATCTTAAACCTTTTACTCACTAGGTAAAATGGCTCAATATCAGAAAGACTGAGAAGAAATTCAGGCAGGAGAATACTAGAATGTTAGGACATACAGACTAGATGATTTCTTGGCATCCAGTCCCTTAGGTCAAACAAGCAGAATCAGGCAGATGATCTCTCCAAGGGATGTTGTACAGCAAAAATGATGAGCACTTATTGCCTCAAAAAAAATCAATTTTTTTATCAAGTTCTCTCTATAGACACTTATGAATACAGATTTTACAAAAGAAAATAACCAAAAATAAATAAGGTCTGAGGCATTGATTTTATTTTCTTTTTTAATAATATCTTTATTTAAACACTGTGATTACAAAGATGATTGTAGTTGGGCTTCAGTCACTAAAAGAACACCCCCCTTCACCAGTGCAACATTCCAACCATCAATGCTCCCCATCTTCCTCCTCCCATACTTCCTGTCTATATTCAAAGCAGGCATTCTACTTCTCTCATTTATTAACATTGTCATGGTAGTTGTTAGTGTATTATTTCTCTAACTGCACTCACCCTTTTTTTCTTAAAGAACCCCTTTTATTTTTTTAATATAAATTATTTAAGCACCATAATTACAAACACGATTGTAGTTGAGTTTCAGTCATAAACAGAACACCCCCCTTCACCATTGCAACATTCCCACCACCAATGCTCCCCCCCTTCCCATTCCCGCTTATATTCTAGATAGGCGTTTTTCTACAGTTACTTTTTTTTAAGTTTAGTAAACTTTTTATTATTATTATTATTATTTTAAAGGTAAGTGTTAAAAAATACAGTAGTAATGGTGTGAGAATGGCAATCGCCATAGTTTGCATAGGCCCAGCAAAATATGGGGAAATGGAAAAAAAAAAGCCTTAGACTAAATACAAGGAGACCTCACCCCTGAAGTTTTCTGGCCTAAGACCGACTCTGGGCTCCAGATATACTAGGCTGCTCAACCCCTTAGTCATTCATCATGCACCCTGCAAAACATTTTTGCACATTAGCTGTTGTTGGTGTCAGGTTCCTGTAGTTAAAGATTCTGATTTCTGTGCATTTCCTTTATCAAAGTCAGGCTGATATGGAGAGTCCTCTAATTTTCACCTCATTAGATGCAGAGAGAGTCCTGCTCTACAAGCAGGTTGTTACTGTTGCTAAATTGCCTGGGTGTTAAGAGAACATTCTTTGGAGTAAGTCGATGCCAGAGCAGCAGTAGGGACTTCCCTGGTAGATGTTGGGTTCCTGGTAATGTTATAGACAATGTGGTTGTTTCCATAGATGGTATCCATGGTTCAGGGGTGTATGGGCTATGCCTATTCTTCTGAGGCCTGAGCCAAATCATTATGCCAATATTCAGGGTATAAGGCCTAACTGCAT
Source organism: Suncus etruscus (assembly GCF_024139225.1). NCBI lineage: Eukaryota > Metazoa > Chordata > Mammalia > Eulipotyphla > Soricidae > Suncus > Suncus etruscus. Next base: position 66,933,194 of record NC_064859.1, on the reverse strand, counting down.
TACAAAACTTGTGTTCCTAGCTCTCTTAGATAAGAACTTGTTTACATATGTAATATTTTCCCATTTTAATGTGCATGTGCAAAAGAGGAACAATGCCACAAGGTATTATTGGTGCATCTGGGCCCTGTGGGAACAAGTCCAACAATCCCCATGACTTGGTTCTAACATGAACTCTAAACAAAGAGACTCTTCAACCGGAATTCCTTATTGAACAGGTCCCAAAGTGGGGAAAAAAAACAGTGGGTAAAATTGTCACTATATAAGAGGATTTTCAAAAAGAGTTATAAAAATTAAATGAATACATATAAGAAATTCAAAGGAAATATGTATGTCTTTTTTATGTCTTTAGAAATAGTCAGGGGGAGGGTATTCGGGACACCACTTTGGTCTGTGATTTGGCTATCTGGAGTCTGCAAAATGACTCCCAGGGGTCCCGTGTCAGGAAATGTCTTTGAGTGGGGGCTTCTCAGAAACCGAGTATGGTAGCAAGCACAGGTACACAGTGAAGGAAGGTGGAGGATAGGAGGCCACTGAGAGTAGATAAATAGGAGCAGAGTATTGATTTCTTCTCAAGCTGAGAGTCTACTTTTTCACTTTGGGAGATGGCTGGCAGCTGGCTTGAGTGAGGATAATGATCTGTTTCATGAAGAGACAAGAACTGAAAGTAAAATGGTTAAATGTGGGGTAAAAGATGGTGGGGATGAGAATAAAAGACTAGAAATGAGCCTATACGGTGAAGAGCGGGGGCGGGGGGAGTATATAACATAGACATTCTGTATATTGTAAACATAGATCAAACCCTATGATATTCTGTTAAACTATACTTTATGCGCGGGGGCACTAGCTACCGCTAGCCCTAAATAGACATTGGTGGGAAAGAAAGTTGGCGGTGACTTCCCAAAGCCAGCCCCTCTTGTGCAGGGTGCGGGTTGGGGAAAGCCTGGGGTCCCCTTTAAACTCCTCCCAGGCACCCATCCCTTTGGCCCCCTGGGCAGAGGCCCAGGGATAGCCCCGGAGTTCGGAGTTCGGGAGGAAGGAGAGGGAAGGCTGTTGTGGGGAGCTGGAGCCCCGCAGCCTCCCCTAAGCTTAGCCACGCTCACCCCTTTCTGAGGTGAGTTTCATATCATGAGCCAGTTCTTCTGGCCCTCATCTCTGAGCATTATCACAATGTCTTTTTCTTAAAACCCATAGATAAGTGAGACTATTCTGTGTGTCTCTCTACCTCTGACTTATTTCACTCAGCATAATAGTTTCCAGGTCCATCAATGTATAGGAAAATTTCATGACGTCATTTCTCCTGATGGCTGCATAATGTCCATTGTGTATATGTACCACAGTTTCTTTAGCCATTCATCTGTTGAAGGGCCTCTTGATTGTTTCCAGAGTCTGACTATTATAAATAGTGCTGTGATGAATATAGGTATGAGGAAGAGATTTTTGTATTACATTTTTGTGGTGCTAGGTTATAACCCTAGGAGTGGTATAGCTGGATCATATGGGAGCTCAATTTCAAGTTTTTTGAGGAAGCTCCATATTGTTTTCCACAAGGGCTGGACTAGACGGAATTCCCACCAGCAGTGATTGAGAGTTCCTTTCTCCCCACATCTCTGCCAGCACTTATTATTCTTGTTCTTTGTGATATGTGCCAGTCTCTGTGGTGTGAGATGGTACCTCATTTGCATCTCCCTGATAATTAGTAATGTGGAACATTTTATGTGCCTTTTGGCCATTTGTATTTCTTCTTTGAGAAATTGTCTGTTCATTTCTTCTCTCCATTTTTTTGGGTGGGGTTAGATGTTTTTTTTTATTAAGTTGTCAGTAATTTGAATATCTTAGCTATAACTTGTATATTTTAGATATGACATTCTTTAAAGAAGTGAACCAAACACTTTTGAAATTCATTTGGAACAAAAACATCCATAAATAACTAGAGCAACTCTTAGAAAAAGGAGTATGAGAGGCATCACCTTTCCCAACTTTAAATTGTATTACAAAACTATAGTCATTAAAACAGCCAAGTATTGGAATAAAAACAGGTCTTCAGATCAGTGGAATAGACTTGAGTATTCAGAGAATGTGCCCCAGATATATAAACAATTAACCTTTGATAAATTGGCAAGAAATGAAAAATGGAGCAAGGAAATTCTCTTCAACAAGTTGTGTTGGCACAACTGGCTAGCCACTTGCAAAAAAGCAAATTCAGACCTCCATCTAACACCATGCACAAAGGTCAAATCCAAATGGATTAAGGATCTGGATATCAGTCCTGAAACCATAAGGTATATTGAACTACATGTAGGTAAAACACTCTATGACATTGAGACTAAAGGCATCTTCAAGGAGAAAACAGCACTCTCCATACAAATGGAAACAAAGATAAACGATGGAATTATATTAAGTTCTGAAGCTTCTGCACCTCAAAGGAAATAGTAGTACCTATGATACAAAGCCACCCACAAAATGGGAGAAACTACTCACCCAATACCTGTCAGTCAAGGAGCTAATATCTGAGACATTGATTTTTCTAAAATAAAGTATCTCAGAGTTGAATCTCTGCAATTTACTTTATTATTATTATTATTAATCACTATTATATTTTAGGCAACATAGCTACAATAGTGTTAACATGTGTGGTTTTAATGAAAAAGGTTATTACACCTTCACTACCATTGATTTTAACACTTAATGGAGGATCGAAGTAGTAGTGCAGAGAGAAGGCCTTGAAAACTGTGAATAAAATTGAATTAGGTTCAATCTCTGACAAAAACACATATGGTCCAAGTGTGATGCCAAGGTGAAGATCAAGAAGTAAGCCCTGTGTACTCTCAGCTATGACATGAAAATAAGGAGGGAGGAGAGTACAGGACAGTAGAGGAATAGATAGGGTAAGAGTAGGGGGCAGGGTGGAAGAGGAAATGGGAGGAGAGGAGAGGAAAGAAGAAAGGAAGGAAGAGGAGTGCAGGGGAGAGGAGAGGAGAGCAGGGGGAAGGGAAACGAGAAAAGAGGTGGGAAAAAAGAGGAAGGAAAGAAGAGAAGGAGGGGAGAGGAGAGGAAAAAAGAGAAGAGAATAGGGGAGAGGAAAAGGGAGGGAAGAAAGCAGAGGAGGAGGCGAGAAGAAAGGTAGACTCCTGTGTAGATGGTTAACAGGACCCTGTGGTGAGTGAGAGATTCAAGGAGGAAATCAGAGTATCTGCACTGTATTAGCCCTGGGGGAGGCTTGGGCTTGATGCAGTAAACATTGATTGGGTAGAAGAAAGCTTTCTTACTAATAATGTGAAAATTTGCTGGAATGGGAATGCCCCATCATCTTTTCTGTTCTTCCATTTGTTCTCTAAGGGGCACTGTTTTACATGGCTTCATTATTAATGAAACTCAAAGACAAATATGCTGCAGGTGTATATTATAATGGCAGTAAATAGGAATCTCAAATCCAAGTCAATCTATACTAAGAACCTGAACTATAATTAACAATTATCTTGTAACTCAATATATTATTTATTAATTGTTTAATTTTTAAATATTATAAGCTATTTTTCTTGATAATATTTTATAATGTTCTTGATAATATTGCTAGCATTCAATTTAATATGATGCTCACAAAATGTTTCCTTTCTAACTCACAAAGTTCTTACTTTTATAAGAATTCATTGGAAACCAAAGTATCTACATAGGTCATAAAATTACAGCTGAATGTGACAATGTTTACCTTTTTTGTTTTAGTATATTATATTGACTTTTTCTCAGTGTTTTAAATAAATCAAATAATAGTCATGACATTTTTAATTGTTCTTTTTTGTAATTATTTTTATTTTTTCTTTTTGTTTATTTATGGCTTCTATTTTTCTTTGTACCTTAAAATAAATTATTTTTTACATATTTAAAATGTCCACTGTTAATTCCACCTCCTCTCCCTCTTTTAGTCTTCCTCTTCCTTTGATTTCATATAGTGATATCTTATATACTTTTTGTTATCTGGAGTTATTTGAGTGATAAAGATTAAGTCTCAATAAATATTTTGAATTAATTAATAGCAATAATTAATCTTTATAACAAGAGAATTAGAGTTATTTGCATAGAGGATTTACTACTATAAATGTCACAGTTTTAAATGAGAAACTTGGATAATATAATTTGATCTGTTTCCTTTTTATCTTATGCAATTCTTACTTTTCTGTTGTTTAAGAGAAATACAAAGAAAGTTGATGTAATACTTTAAGAATATAAGTCTTGTATATGAATAATTGTGATTAGTTAACAAGATATGCACATACATTGTAAATTGTATCTAGTTAACAAAATCTGCACATACATTGTAAATTTTTGTGTGTCCCATCCTAAGGTCCTCCAAACTATGAATTTACTTGAACCATAGATATTTAACAAATCCTAGAGATATTTAGTGTTTTTGCTATTGTTTTATAGCAATAAATAAATAATTATGGAAATTTCTGAAAGGACTTTATTCAAAACCACATCTAAAAACTTACCCAAGAACATCACCTAAAATAACTCTCTGTCCCAGGTCTTTAGATTTTTTTTTTAAGAGTGTGTTGATCTTACCCTGTTATATTGGGAAGAGTGTTTTTTGATTTTCAAACATGGGCGTTGAGAATTGTAGATTTCCCTCTGATCAATTCAATGGCTTTTAACAAATAGATAAACCTCTATGAGAGTCACTCTATTACTAATAAATAAAAATAATCAGAAACTTTAGTCAAAATTTAAACATTATAGGAGCTGGAGAGATAGCACAGTGATAGGGCGTTTGCCTTGCACACAGCCAATCCAAGACTGATGGTGGTTCGAGTCCAGGCATTCCATATTGTCCCCCCTGCCTGCCAGGAGCATTTCTGAGCTCAGAACCAGGAGTAGCCTAAGAGTGTTTCTGGGTGTGACCCAAAAACCAAAAGAAAATTAAAAATTAAAAAAAGGAAAAATAATTTAAACGTTATAATGAGTAATATAAGACTGCTTTATAAATTCTCTCTGTAGACTCTCCAGATGCCTATTTAGTCCATAAAGTCCCTGAAGAAATCACAAACTAAAAAAGCATCACATGTAAATTCTGAGTGAGATCATCCTGTAGTGCTGCCATTTGGGTTTATTCCATCCCAGATCCAGAAAGGGGAATCTATGTAAGGATGCCTGAAAGGACACAGATCCAATTACACTGACAGTTCTAACAACCTCAGCAGGAATAAACCATCACTACAACTGCAGAGTAGATTTAGCAGGAAATAATTCCCAGACAGGTTTTATCATATGTTTTACCCACTAAGAAAGACCCAGAGAAAAACTTTTGCAGAGGGTTTCCAAGTTCTAGAGAACATAACACATCGTATACGGTTACTGTGTTCATGCAGAGGGAACAAAATGAATGAATTATATGACTGGATTAAATGATTTGGTTCTTAATACTGTTTTCATCTTTTTTCAGATGGAGAAATGGAGGCACAGAGAAATTAAGTGACTTCAGCACAGTCCCAAGCTGGGGAGGACCAAAATTAGAATTTAGAGAGAACCTCGACTCTGGGCCTGTGTCCTGCCCACAGAGTCACGCTGCCTCCTTTCTTAGGAGAGAAGACTTCCTGCAAGGTAAAGCCTGAATTCTTCCTCATGAGATGAGTGTGGGCTATCCAAGGCAGAAACAGCTGTTTGTGGTGATACTGTTTATCCATACATATACAATATACCACAGCAGCATTCATTCCCAGGCACAACATAAATTTTTCATTTTATCACAGTGTAGACATGTAGGCTTCTTTGTCATCCTCTATCTTCTCTATGCAATCATGACACTCTAAAATAACCTAAGTATCTCTATTTCTTTTCTTTTTTTTAAACTCCCATATATCTGTTTCTTCCCTCAGTATAACAATGCTGTTGTTTAAGAGAAATACAAAGAAAGTTGATGTAATACTTTAAGAATATAAGTCTTGTGTTGAATAATTGTGGTTAGTTAACAAGATATGCACATACATTGTAAATTCTATCTAGTTAACAAAATCTGCACATACATTGTAAATTTTTGTGTGTCCCTTCCTAAGGTCCTCCAAGCTATGAATTTACTTGAACTATAGATATTTAACAAATCCTAGAGATGTTTGGTGTTTTTGCTATTGTTTTATAGCAATAAATAAATAATTATGGAAATTTATAGAAGGACTTTATTCAAAACCACATCTAAAAACTTACCCAAGAACATCACCTAAAATAACTCTCTGTCCCAGGTCTTTAGATTTTTTTAAGAGTGTGTTGATCTTACCCTGTTATATTGGGAAGAGTGTTTTTTGATTTTTAAACATGGGCATTGAGAATTGTAGATTTCCCTCTAATCAAAGGCTTTTAACAAATAGATAAACCTCTTTGAGAGTCACTCTATTACTAATAAATAAAAATAATCAGAAACTTTAGTCAAAATTTAAACATTATTGGAGCTGGAGAGATAGTTTCTTTCTTAGGCAACTGTGTTTTCCCAAATTATTACCCTCTCTCCAGATTATTCTGAACCTTCCATCCATGTAAATGCTCATCTGACCTCTCTAGGTCTCTCATGGACAGAAATACTTATCTCTCTATTTTCCCCTCTCACACTTATGCACCCAGACTTCTCTACAATCTCTTCTTTCCCATCTTCCTCTATCCTGACGCTATCACTACTTTTCCTCTCTAAGGCCCTTGTTATACTGTCTTCTCAATTTATACTCATCTCTCTTCCCCTGATGGGCAGATGCATTGTTCTTAAATTTAGATAAAGAAGAGTTGTTTTTTTTCTCAATCTTATTTAACTCACATATTCTCTCTCCTTTGGGGTTAATCCTGGGCAGCACATTCACCTTTATGGTCAGTACACCCAGAGTTTGGAATTCAGATATTGTCCTCCAAAATTTTTTTTCTAGAAATATAACCCTACATGTGATTTCCTAGGCACTGGTGTCAGGGAAAAAGAATATTTTTGTATCAGTCACTCTCATGAAGATAACATTTCTGTTCACCACCCTGCAAAGTAAAATTGTTCATGCTTGACTGTTTTTTAATGCATGGGCTACAAATTAATGTATTACCATGGAAAAAATTCATTCAGACACACTTTGTGTGTTTATTGTGTTACAGTTCAATGTACCCCCCTTTCCCCTTTCAAAATCTTCTCTTTTCTCACCTTTAGTAATTTTTCTGTCCATATAAATTTATTTCTATGTTATTCTTATTATATAGTTTGTATATATGATAAAATTGATACTTAGTATAAAGAAACACAAAAAGTTAAAAAAAATTCTAAATCCCATTGTTTAAGTCTCTAGTCCAGACCTGTCATTGAAAAATTCAAGTATGTTTCCCATTTAATAATTTCTGAAGTACAGTAATATTTTTATTTTTTTCTGTGGAATAGTTTACTTTGTCTCCTGTAAACAACAGCATAATTCAAAGACATATGAATATAGAAATAAGCTTTTCTAATATTTCTGTTCCCTAATCTTATTAATTCTATTCTCCCTTTAGAAATGATGAATATGGTAAGAATAATATTAAAGGGCTAAAGTACTTGCCTTACATGCAGACAACTTGGGTTTGGTTCCCAGCATCACATATGGTCTCTCAAGCCCCTCCAGGAGTGATGATTGAATGCAGATTCAGTAGTAAGTCCTAAGAACCATTGGATGTGACCCCCCCTAAAATTAAATAAATAAACATTTAAAAACTAAAAATAAAAAGGATAAATAAAAGTTTTTGGGTTTTTTGCGCCACACCCGGTAACACTCAGGGATTACTCCTGGTTATGCACTCAGAAATAGCTCCTAGTTTGGGGGACCATATGGGACACCGAGGGATCAAGTTGAGGTCCATCCTAGATCAGCCACAAACGCCCTACCATTTGCACCACTGCTCCGGCCCCATAAATAAAAGTTTTAAAACAATATACATATATATAATATATATAAAAGCAAAAATCATCAGGTTAATTTCAAAATTTTACTCATATTAATCTATGAATATTTTTATATCAGAATGTATGTGAATAATTGGCTATTTTATGAGGGAAGCACTAAATCAAAAACTTACATTAGGACCAATTTAAAGTGGTACATGCTATCATTCAGATAGTGCTAGAAGTAGACTAGTGGATGTGCTCAAGAGAATAGAGCATTTCTTTACTATTTATTTGAAAGCAGTTCTATTTCCATATTTATGGTTTTCTAGAGCTATTTAAAAAAGTGTTACTTCTTTCTTTTCACTCCTTCTTGAACCACATGTCCCTGCTGCATCAGGTTTTAATTAGAGAAGGAGCCCTCCTTGCTCGATGACTCATGAACATTCATCACAGGTCATAGAGCAGACCACTAGGTAGGGCTCACAGGAAATGATGCAAGGAATGGATCTTGGAAGGACCCTAAAAGGAAGGAAGGGTTTTTAGCTGCGCTAGGAAAGTTACAACTCAAAAGGACTGAGAGCCCCACCTTACAAATGTGTGGTTAAATTTCCTAAGTGTTACTCATGCTGATGAGAAAAACATAAGGTGGAAGAGGAAAAAGGAGGAAGGAATCAGAGGAAGCAGGAAGGAGGAGGAAGAAGGAATCAAAAAGGAGGAGGATGGAAAAGGAAGGAGGAAGACAAAAAAGGAGGAGGAAGGAGAAGGAGGCAAGAAGACGGAAGCGGGAAGAGGAGGAAAGAGGTAAAACGAGGAGAAAGGAGGAGGAGGAAGGAGGAAGATGAAGAAAAAAGAAGAAAAATATATGCAACAGATAAGATGGACACAATGGCTGACATTTTATAATAGATAACTGTTACAAATTCACATAAAAATTTTAATAAAAAACAAGTGCAAATAAGTGGTAAGCAATGAAAATGTTGTTTTCAAAAAGAAAAAATGATAAAATAATAGAAAGCATAATTTTACAGGACATGAAATACAGGAGGACAATGTATGTTTTCCCCACCCCAGGACAGTGTGTTTTTTTTGTTTGTTTGTTTTTGTTTTGTGGCTTTTGGGTCATATCCGGCAGTGCTCAGGGGTTATTTCTGGCTCCAGGCTAGAAATGCTCCTGGCAGGCACAGGGGACCATACGGGGCGCCGGGATTCGAACCGATGACCTCCTGCATGAAAGGCAAACGCCTTACCTCCATGCTATCTCTCCTGACAATGTGTTTTTAAAAAGCTTAACCTTGTAGCTGTTCAGGAAAGAAATAATGATATACATTATTTTAACTTGCAACAATAAGACTTATGAGTCCTATTAGCTCTAAAGAAGTAAAAATAATATTTTATACATAAGTCAAAATCGTATGTAGATTATTATTTTTCCTAACATTAAATTGATAATATCTTTTTAGAGAACAATTTTATGAACAAGTACACAGATGCTGTGATATTTATTGCACATTTTTGAAACATTGAAATAAAACAAACAAAATAAAGTAGCTTAAATGTTCATTAGTGGGGAATATATGTGACTCACTGAAAATATCTATAGTAAATGTGTTCTGTTGACACTCTGAAACTATTCAAAAAATAGCTTACTCTAAAGGCATCTACCTTTAGAGATAACTGAGTTTTGGTAACTGAGAATAGCAACTTAGGTGAAGTTCGTGTGTATGGACTCACCTTTTATAAACTAATAAACTATTAAAGGGGAAAACATCCCAATTCATGTTCACCTTGCCATCTCTGGTCAAGGATGGCTGAATGAAGAACTCATATCTTCTAATCTCTTCACTCTGCATTTCTTGATATATTCCTGTCCCTGCTTCTTTTGAGTTTTCAGTCTAGTTATGGATAAGTAAAGAACAGCAGATAGAGTCGATTTGCACTTGAAATAGTCAACAGGGATCCATTTTGGGATTGTTAAGCCAGAGAACTCATAATATGGTGGAATGTGAGCCTGATACTATAAATGAAATAAATTGACAAAGAAACAAAATCCAGTAGAGAGGAAAGCTCCTGTAGAAAACCACACAATGACTCAACCTTAATAGCCTAGGATTTGAAAGTGAGAGGTAACCAGGGAGATGAAAAGAAATGACTACCAATGAAAAACAGAAAGTGATAAATGATTTTATAGAGAACTGGAGAAAAGAAAATATTCATTTATGACTTTTAGATTTCAAACAAAAAGAATGATCACTCCATTTATTGAGCAAATAACTTTTGAGAATTACAAGATTTGTGCAAGGCTATTATTACAAGACCTTACAAAACCAGGGAAAAATACCATTCTCCATACATCAGAGAAATGCATGTCTAGTGAAGAAACTTGCAAAATGCTGAGAGAGGATAGAGACAAAATTAATCAATAATGTGTGGTGGGGTAAAATGAGTTGTCTAGTTGATACAATGACATAAGCCTTGTATCAGAAAGAGATGTTAGAAACACTGTCTTAGAATGAATTTCATGTCTGATGGATATTCTCTGTATTACCTAAAAGTGTGGAGTCAAAGATTAAAACACAAATTAGGACAAAAAGACAAATTAGGATTGAATACACTGGCATAAATTCATGAAGTATAGATGCATTTCCTCTGAAGCTGTGTGGATCTGTGATGATTAAAAGGGAGAGTTGATACATTATCAAATGTTTTATGGAGGAATGTAAATTCATAAATAAGACTTTAAGGACTTATGAAAATTGAATACTTCTGAAATGAGGATTTTAGAAATGATATCTCTTCAAATTTTTGAGGAGTTTTAGGGGTCATACCTGGCTATACTTGTGCTTGTGCTTACTTCTGGCTCTGCATTCAGAAATCATTTTTTTTTCAGTGTTCAGACCATTTCAGACTGCTGGGGATAGAATCCAGGTTAGCAGTCTGCAAGACAAGCACCATACCTGCTGTACTATCTCTCCAGGGCCTAGAAGATTATCTGTTTGAATACAAACTGCTCAGAGGAGAGTCAGAGGTAGATAGGCATGCATTTGATGCCAAAATTCTCTGTTGAAAAATTTTGGCCTCAAAGTAAGGAAAGAGAAAGATTGTGGCCATTGTTAACAAGTAGAGAGAATGAAAAGTTGAATGGTTTTTTGAACTTAAAAAAGAAAATAAGGTATAGAAAAAGGGCAACTTTAATCTAGGTTCAGTGCAAAGACCAAGACCACCAACCATAGAAGATGGATATTAAAATGGCACTGAGGTAACAGAACCTCTAGAATTCACAAAGACTGACTTCACCATAAGTCCTACCTCAGGATCTGTACAGATACTGAGACCTCTAAACACAAAGCTCTGATTGTATCACCCTGGACAGAGCAGAAGTCTTCCACACACCACAAAAACACCACCGGGAGAGTAATGATCCTGAGCAAAGAGCTGATCCCATGACAATATACTCCAAGGACGGAGAAACCCCATATCGCATAGGGCAAGGGAATTCCTTTTCGAATAACCCCAATATTTACTGTGCCAGGGCAGGAGGGAAAAAAACAAAAATACAAAAAACACAAAACCTTGGACATTTTATTTATATATATCTTACCTTCATTTATTATCGTTATTATTATTTTTATTTACCTAGCTATTTTGGTCGATTTCTCTGTTTGGATGTGATTATTGAAATTGTTGTCCCCAATTATTCTTATTTTTTTTCTCTCTTCCTTTCTCTTCTTTCGTTTTGTGCTACGCCATGTTTCTTATTTCAAGACCACGGCGTGTTTTTTTTTTTGTTTGTTTGTTTCTTATTTTTTTCTATTATTATTTTTAATCTGTTTTTTGTGGTGCCTATCGATATAACCGGAGTCCTCACTGGATATTTGACACTTCTTTTGGTACTGGTGGAGTGTTTCACCTTCTTGTTCTCATTCACTTCCCAAATTGATGATGAGAACCTCTAGAAGGATTCTACCCATTTTCGGGGTATTAGACCCTTACCCCAGTGTATTAACTTTCTCTTTTTCAGGCAAAACCACGTAACTTGAACTAGCTAGCCCTGCCCCCACTTACAGGGGGGAAATAAGGGAGGCAGCAAGACCAAACTGATGCAAGACTACTAAGTAGTAGGTTAGATACAGAGGGGACCATATATTCTAGCCGCCCTGAGGGGGAGGGAAGAGGAAATGGGAGGTAGGACAAAAACGGAGGGTTAGGGAGGACAATTTGGGGATGGGAAGCCCCCCTGATTTTGTGTAAATATGTACCTAAAATATTGTCAACAATATGTAAGCCACTATGATCAAAATAAAAATTATATTAAAAAAAAAAAAGAAAAAGGGCAACTTAGACAAGCAGTCCTAAGAATGCCCTGTAAAGTCACTCACATGAGGGTCACTGGAGTGGGAGTTGACATAGGCCATGGTCTTTATGAGTGCTAAAACTTCTTTGTGTCTATGTCTAGCTGGCTAACTCAGCAAAAATCACCAACACTCTAAGTCTTGAGTTTGTACATAAAGACAGTAACTGATATAACCACCTAAGGGTGCTTCAAAGTAAAGTACAAGAATCCAGGCATTTGACAGAGTACCCAGAAACAAGAAAAATCCAGCCCATGATCTTAATTCAGCAGTTCATATTTCTGACAGCAAGAAGAATTTTACAGGTATTTCTTAAAGGAAGACTAACCTGATGAAACATCGGAAACATTTATCAGATAAGCCTGAGAAATTCTTGGGAGGCTCCAAATTTTTTTTATGGTAAAGAGAAAAGCAGGGATAACTACAGAGGACAGAGTGGAGGTTCCATATTCTGAGAGTGAGGCCTCAGGGGAGACTAAATTTAGATTGTCTTTTAGACTGGTCTGTCCACAATTCAGATGAAAGCCCAGGATTCTATGGAGCAGTGCACTCCCCACTCAAAATATCATATATGCACATAGCACATACCTGAGTTTTCTATCAATACATGACAGTTGGCCATCATTCTACTCAGAGTGAGTTTTATACCCAACCCATGATCTGATGGTCACCCTTCATTCTACTTGAGCAATAATGTTTTCTATATCTGTACATGCTAGTTTGTGGTGGATCAGGAAACCCAGTGGCCTTACTTCTTTGCAGAACTTTCTCATAGCCTGAGATGTAGTACTGAAAGCATATCCCATGCCATAGATTTTCCATTCTATACCCAAACATTTGTACATGCTTCACAAGCATTTACTAGGGAAAAATTCTCCTTTGTCTCTGCTCAGGGGTAATCTTAAATCATTATTATAACCCCCATGGATATCAGTTATTTTTATTATAAAACTGGCTAATTATATTCTGTGTATCCACATATTTGGTGATCCAAGAATAAAATGGTGATCCAAGAATAAAATGTTCAAAGGGGATGAGGAGGATTCTATGTAATAAATAGTTCTGTGTATAGCTCTGTACATCAGTAGCCTAGATGGTGTATCTGCTCTCGGTACTCCTGGACAAGACTACCTCAAACTGAGATGAAAGCAGCAATGTCTCATAGCCTCTCTCACACACCAGGCACCCAACGAGACTCTCGATAAAATTTGCCCATTCATTCTCTCAACTACCCCATTAGAGACAGTCTTTAGAAATTGCACAGAAGAGAGTTCTGGGATTCATTATAAAATTTGCCCATTCATTCTCTCAACTACCCCACTAGAGACAGTCTTTAGAAATTGCACAGAAGAGAGCTCTGGGATTCATTGCTACTTTGTGAGTCTCATACAGTGAGTAATGTGGGGCTGATGTCACACTTGAGTCACCTGCATCGTTGACAAGTGCTGTCCTGCCACCATGATCCTCAGGTGCCAAAGGATGGCTAATGACAGAGACCAGTCTGAGACCTTAAGCCCTTCATCTTAAGAGCAGATAGGTCAAAGCTATTATGCTACCAATCTACAGGGTCCTGAGAGGTGAATTCAATAGTTCAACATTAAATTAACCTTCTTTCTATGTCATTAAACTTTTACAGGAAAAGACGGGGTGGAGGTAGCCTCTCCTTTTCTTTGTTCCCTGTACACCATTATCAGCTTTTGCACCCTCTAGAAGTTGACATGCATGCCTTCACTCTTTCACTTCCATAACATTTATTCTGAACTATGCTTACAGCTATCTCAAGTACCTCACCCTACTTATAATAGGCAAACTGAAAGGCAGAATTTTTATAAATATAATAATTGGTATGTCATTCTTTGTTGCAATGAAATCAGCCATTCATTAAAGTATCAGCAGTACCTTGATTGCCTGAATCCATTTCAAATATTCTGCTGGGTCTCTGAGCGTCTGGTGGTAAGAAGACTTCTTTCTCGGACCCCAGAAGGCAGTGTCTTCTTTGAAGCTGTCAATGATCCCTTATTACCAAGCAAGGGATCATTGTTTGACTCACATGGGAGCCAATACAATAGCATCAGCTTTTGAGAAAAGAAAAGGCTTTGGGACAAGTTATCCTGCAAGGAAAGAGAATGTGAAGTTCATTTTTTCTCTCCAGACTAAGTACCAGAGGATTTTTATAGATTTAGGAAAGACCCACATAGATAAAACTGATTGAAGGGCTTTTTGATTGGCTTTTCTTTCATACTATGGGATTTTTCACTTTTTTTGAAATAGTCTTTTGGTCAGGTTTCTAATTTCTTAGTTCTACAGATGGATGAGTTTCATCCATCCTTGCTACCAGTTGTCATATGAAAGTCAGTTTTCCAACCTTTTGCACATGACTAGATTCACATTCTGAGAAACAACTTACCCTTCAGATAGGGACAGAGATGCTGGGTGAAGGCCAATCAATTAGTTCTCATGTACTAATTTGTTTGACTTTATTCTCAGAATTAAGTCCCCTTTAATCTGAATTTCAAGTGCATATTATGCAGCCAGTGGGTTCACCTCTGATTTTTCATGGGTAAACTTTAATCCATACTCCCATTATGTGGACAGCACCCAGGCATATTGGCTGCATAAGGTTGATATTCCTTTGAAGCTTTTTATTAGTGTGATAAAGTTATTTGTAATAAATTCATTCACAAATAATCATCTATAATATGGATGACTATACTAATATACTTTATTTATGATAATTCTTTCATTCTTTCACTTATTTAGTCGGAATTCACAATTCTCAGATAACTATTAGGTGCCATGAACCTCTATCACTTACCTACCTGCCTAAAAGATATCCCTTGTCTTTTGGCAAGTCTCCTGGCCCCAACTATTTACCACAAACCCTCCTAAACACATACACAAACTGATACGCAAAGGCAATGTTCATTCATGGAGTTCAGAAGGTGGATGGTCTCTGTGCAGATGGTTTATTTATCAGTGTTCCTAGTTACCCCACTCTTATAGTTAGCTATATGAAGGTGACACATTTTCTTCCAGGGGCTATTATGAGATGTTTTATATTACAACCTACCATTTTGTGGGTTGCTATTTATTGCATTATGTTTAAATTGTTAAGTCCCAAACAAGCTCTAGAAGTCTATTCAAGTGTTTGGTCTCTGCTGCTAAGAAAGATTTTATTTTAGGTTTTATGATAGTACTTGAATTTTTGCATCACTTCAGTTGTTCACTCAAACCATGAGAACAGCTATGCATCCAAAAATGTCCAAGATGGTTCTGATTTTAATTATGCCAGAAGGCAGTTTCAATAATTTGGCTTTAACAGTTATCTCACACATTGTTTTTTATCCCCACAAATGGCATAAATATTATTTGCCATGACTATGTGTCTAGGGATCAGAGTGATAGTACAACAGGTAGAACACTTGTTTTCCATACCACCAACCCAGGTTCAATTCCCCAGCACTGCATATGATTCCCTCAACACCACCAGGTGTAATTCCCAGGAGTAAACCTGGGACAACACTGGGTGTGGCTCCAAAAGCAAAAAAGTTAAAAAAAAAAAAAAAAAGACAGTGTGCCTATAAGTTTTGTTTTAAAATCATGATTACATTTCCCACTATACTTAAACCACTTTTCATTCTGTGATGAAGGTATTTCCAGAACATTCTGATCATGAGACTTCCAGAGTTTCCTCAACGCCAGAACAAAACACAAGCAAACATAAATTTAAATATTTCCCTGTGTTTCTCCTGACTCATAGTTAAATATCAGCAAGTAGTTGTATTTAGGAAAAATACGATTATGGGTTTTAAGAAGAGTATAACATTGCAAGGGTAAAATTCAATTTGATTTTGCATATAAACTCTTTTACCTTTTTACTTTTTAGTACCCAATGATATAAGTTCCATAGTTTCCCAAAGAAATATTCCAAGATTGCTAGCAACAGTGGCTTGATTTTCTCACACACAACCGAGAGGAAACTTTCCTGGCATCACAAAAAAGCCTTTGGGATGGGGTAATGAGTATATGTGGAGCCAGGGGTTGATTCCATGATGGTATGCTTCAAGGGTGGAGAAACCCTGAATCTCTTAGGCCACGGGAATTCCCTTTCTTCCCCAATGCTTACTGTGCCTATGCAAAAAAAAAAAAAAAAAGTGGGGGGGAACGCCAAACCATACCACTCCAGCACCCATACTTTTTCTTGTTTCATTTTGATTTGTTAGTTTTTTACTTTATTTTCCTTCTCTTTTTGCTTCCACTTTTCTGTTTCTTTTTCACTCTTATGGTTATTATTTAGAGATTTATTTTTATTTTTATTTGCCGGGTCCATTTTTTTCTTTTTTCTTACATTTTTCTTTTTTTCTCTCTCTCTCTCTCTCTCTCTTCTTTCTTTTTTTGGTAGTTGTCACCAAATTTTTTTCTCCCTTTTTTCTTATCCTTTTTATCTCCAATGATGGTGGAATGGATGCTCAATGTACAACAAGCTGTAAAGTGGACACAGTTGCACTAGCATTCTGGGGGGTAAAGGAGGGAGATATGGGATGCATAGTGGGAACAGGGGTGGAGGGAGGACAGCACTGGTGGTGGGAATGCCCCTCATTCAATGTCACTATGTACCATAAATGATGCAGTGAAAGATTTGTAATGCACTTTGGTCACAATAAAAATTAAAAATAAATAAATAAAAATAAATATAAAAGAAATATTCCGGGCCTGGAGAGATAGCACAGCGGTGTTTGCCTTGCAAGCAGCCGATTCAGAACCAAAGGTGGTTGGTTCAAATCCCGGTGTCCCATATGGGTCCCCTGTGCCTGCCAGGAGATATTTCTGAGCAGACAGCCAGGAATAACCCCTGAGCATCACCGGGTGTGGCCCAAAAACCAAAAAAAAAAAAAAAAAAGAAAAGAAAAGAAATATTCCAGATATAGTTATATTCAAGTTTAACTGCCATATATTTATTTAAATTTTTTTTGGTTTTTTGGGCCACACCCATTTGATGCTCAGGGGTTACTCCTGGCTAAGCTCTCAGAAATAGCCCCTGGCTTGGGGGGAACATATGGGACGCCGGGGGATCGAACCGCGGTCCTTCCTTGGCTAGCGCTTGCAAGGCAGACACCTTACCTCTAGCGCCACCTCTCTCGGCCCCTATTTATTTAAATTTATCTAAAATTATCTTTCAATCTCAATTCAAATGAAATTTAAATATGATAGTGTCTGTTATCCTGCATTTTCCACAAAATTACCCATTTTCACTCTCTTTGTTCCAAAGTCCTAAGCTACTATGAAGAAAGTCAGCATGAAAGTATGAGTACAAGCATAAGGCTGACTTTAGCTAAACCATATTTTCTTTTTTGCAAAATAGTTTTGTCTTAAGTTATAATATATGTAATATTTTACATATTTATATAAATTGTATACTCATTTAATCTTATTCTCATAATAACATTTAATGAGCTATAAACCCATTGAATTCTCACATAACAACTCTTAATAAAGCTCTTCTCTCTTTTAATATGAATATTAATAATCCTAAATTTTTAACATTTGTTCTACATTATTCATTAAAAAACAGAACATTGTGTCATCTTCTTAAAAATAGTTTTTAATTTTAATAGTACTTTCATAAAGCATTCTCCAAGGGTGATTGCAATACATAATTTCTGGTTCTTGCAGATCCCCACAGATGGATTTTTATGAGTCAAAATTTGCCTGAGTCTGCAAGACAGGAAGCTATCTCTGTTGTGTGAAGCTCTAAATGTTGGAGCTGGCTTCAGATACCTGGGAGACAAAAGCTCCTGGGAATGCAAGATAACCAGAAGAACCACCTGCAGGCAGTTGGATCAGCATTCTGTTTTGCTAAATACTTGTAATTTCTCTTCGTCATTTCTCTTCCCAGAATTTCTATACCTCTCACACAGCTTCACAAATCAAACTCCAGTTGACTTCCATCTCTCTTGATGGCACTCAGGAGCAGTTAAAGGGCATTAATTGTAGGAGGTGACTGTGGATTTGGTCATATGAAATGGAGAATTTCCTCCTGCACAATTAAGAAGTGACAATGACTATGTCAAGTTGAGCTGTGACCTGGGTGTTTGGGATCCAACTGTGCCTCTGTCTGTACCTGAGGGAGGAGAGCAGGTTACTGGTGTATGGAAAAGCAGATTTAGAGTCTTAAAAGGTTAAAACTTAGGGATGGCTCCAAGGTCTTTTAGATTCAAGATGGAATTCCAGTTCATGCCTGAGGTGTTATAGCATGAGAAGGTAGCAATCAAGAGTCAGATGAAATTTCACTAGATTTCAGAAATTTTAAAAATATATTTACTGTTCTGTTATCTTCCCTAAGGCTTCAAGTAAGAATGATAGTATTTTATTAAGGGAAGATCAGAGACTATCAAAATTGTAAATGATGCATGTTTCCAAAAATAAAATTTATATGTTATAAAATAATTCAGGCAACTCTTTCTGGAAAGTCATTGTGACATCTTTTGTTGATTTTAAAGTAAATGTCTTCAGGACTTAAGGAATAAAATCAATTAAAACTTCTAATAAAAATATAAATTCTAGTAGTAGACTTCAAAATAAAAGATAAAATACTAAGCAATACTTCTAGTTTAGTGTATCTCAGTATAAAGTACTAAAGCCTAGAAACCCAAGCAAAATAGGGATTAATTTTATCCAGCTTCAGAGAAAGTTTAGAACAAAATATGATAGAAAAACTTAGCTGTGGAGTTACCAAATGGAATCGCTTCACTCAGATCTCAGATCCTCCAAAAAAGGAATTCAAAATCCCAGTTTACCTAATGCTGACCAGTCTCCAGTTGGTAGAAAAAAGGAAAAGATGGTTTTCTTTCAGAATGGCAACAAGAATGGAAACCAGGAAGAAGGGAAAAGGGCTGTAATATGTTTTCTTAAAATACTTACATTTTTACTTTAATTTTAATGTACTTTAATTTACATTTATTTAATTTTACTTTGTATGATCACTTTAAGCACCGTGGTTACAAAATTGTTCATGACTGAGTTGCAGTAATACAATGTACACCACCCTTCACCCATGTACGTTTTCTGCCAACAGTATTCCCATTTTGCCTTCCACTCTCCTCCACCATGTCCCCTGCCTGCATCTAGGTAGAAATTTTACTTCTCTCTCTTCCTCTCTCACTCACTCTTTCTCTCTGTGTCTCTCTCTCTTTCTCTTTCCCATTTTTCACCATTTGTCACAATTATTTGCACTATTGTTAATGAAGGACTATGTATCATGCATATCACTTTATCCCTTTTAACACCCTGTTTTTGTCCAGAGAGATCAGTTCCAATTATTATTGTCATAGCAATCCCTTCTCTACCTTAACTGCACTGCTCCACTGTTTGTGGCAAGCTTCCAACCCTGGACTGTTCCTTCTGACACTCATCTCTATTGTTTCTGAATATTATTAAAATACCATCTTTTTATTCTTATATCCCACAAATGAGTGAGTCTATTCTATATCTATCCCTCTCCTTCTGACTCATTTCACTCAGCATAAAAATCTCCATGACCATCCATGTATAAGCAAACTTCATGGCTTCATTTTCCTTAATAGCCTCATAGTATTCTATTCCACTGTGTAGATATAGCACAGTTTTTTTTTAGCCACTCTGTTCCTGGGCACCTGACTTGTTTCTAGATTCTGCCTTTTCTAAATAGTGCTGCAATGAACAGAGGGATGCAAAGGACATTTTTTATTGTAGTTTTGGGTTCCTAGGATAAATACCTAGAAGTGGTATTGATGGATCGTATGGAAATTCAATTTCTAAGGGTTTTTTTTTTTGAGGAATATCCATATTGTTTTCCAAAAAAAGCTAGACCAGTAGGCATTCCCACAGCAATTAATGAGAGTTCCCTGGGAGAAAGCATTTGTGAGGAAGGAATGTGCTATATTTTGTGGTGAAGGGGGTGGCAGGAGAGGAGGATTAGATTTAGACCCTACAGTGTTAGATGTAAATAATAATAAAAAAATGTAATGGCCAAAGAGAGAGTATTGGAGGTAAAATGCTTGCTTTACATGCAGTTGATCCTGGCTCAGTCCTGGGCACCATATGTAGTCATGATTCCCCGTAGTGATGGTGAGTCCAGAATAAATAGTAAGAAATGAGCACAGTTGGATGTGGCCCCAAAAGAAACAAAATTAGAAAAGGACTATAAAAAAGCTCTCCTGACATTTTAGACCTTGAATTTTACACTCTTTGTTTAATCTGAAGTTGGTTGGCAGTTTTCACATATCCAGACACCTCTGTGAGAACTGAGTTTCCAAGAGTTTTGCTACTTTATTCCAAGGTTTTATTAGCTGGTGGTGAAATAAGAGAGAGCTTCCATTTACTTTGTGCTAACTGCATGATGGGTGCAGTGCTAGACAGTTTTTAAAATAAATTATTTCATGTAATTCTCACAGTAAAGGTGTGTTGTTGACCAGGGAGCAAAATATATTATGCACTCCTGAAATCCAAAAAGAATTAGCACTGCCTAAATGAATAGAACTGGCATAAAATGGTCAAAATAGACTATTTCTCAGAAAATACAATAGCAAGCAAGGAGGATATTTTAGTGTAGTAGAAAGTTTTACTTAATGAGTGATTAGTGGCAGAATTAATTGCCCATCTGGAAAAAAGTTTAAAATTGTCCTCTATGTTAAAAATGAATTAAAAATTAAATGTAAAAAACCTAAAGCCATTCTTATCCAACCATATAAGCAATTAGCTAATGAACCCATGTTTTCCAATTTAATGCCTACAAAGAAAAACTAGCTCCAATATACTTTTGGTGACAAGTTCCAAAGCATAGTCAGGCATATATATATATATATACTTATACAGGTTTATTCTCAGATATAATATGTGTATGAATGAGCCAGAGGCCCCAGCAAAGAGAGTTTGACTAGCCCCTATTCCTTCCAGAAAGTCTAGACAATCTGTCAGTAGACCCTTCTTGGGTCTTTTGGAGCATAAAAATGTGCCTGAAAGCCTTAAGGTGCCTGCACAGCCTACTCTTGACTTGGAACTCTGTCATCACTCCACTCTGTAACCCACAAATTCCATTAATCTACTAGTTCAACTCAGATGCCAGCTCACCAAGGAAGTTTCTCATTCCACATCTACTTCCAGATTGTATGAACACAGTTCAAACTTCTATTCCCCCACAGTGAGACTATTTCTTTTTTTTTTAATGAATTACTTTATTTAAATACCACAGTTACAAAAGTTTTCATGGTTGAGTTTCAGCCATCAATGAACACCAACCTTCCCCAGTTCACATTTCCTACCACCAATGTCCCGTTTTCCTCCCACCCTCAAAGAACTATATATTTTCCAGAATGAATTGCATCCATTTATCCATTATAAATGGATAGTGACTGAAAAGACACTATTTCCACAAAGTACTACCAGCAGTTCTTTTACTACTGCTTTTTGACCATTTGTACTTTTTTTTTTTTTTGCTACAATGACCCCCATGTGCTGTGCTTAAACTTTAAAATGTTTGCAAATTATTCTATGTGATATTGTCATTTTGGAGCATTGATGTTGCTTTTGTTTTTTTTCTGTAACCAGGGTTGCTATGAATAGTAACCATGGCTGCTGTTAACTTTTATAGAAAATTCACCCAGTAGGTGCTTGAATCAGAGGAAAACGGTGATAGAGAGAAGAGGCCTAATAAAAATGTTGATTTTATGTTGTGGTGGTTTATGTGGTTTATGTTGGTTCTTGGTAAATGGTTTTTAAGTTCTTTTCCTTCACCCAACAATACCAAATATGGTCCAGAAATTGACACTGATCTGAGGAAGCTACTGTACAGAGCACAACTTATATAACTATTATATTCTTTGAGCTCCAGCCCTACCCCTGTGCTCTCGCAAACAGCTGCTACTTTAATTTCTTGTGTCATATGTTCTGTTTATGTGTTTAATAAATGTCAACAGCTCTATAGCCATTGGGTCAGCTATCACTTCTCTTTATCTCAGTGTTCAGGCTCCAGAGTACCATGCCTATTGTCTCTGGAACCATCAGTGGCAGCACTCTACATCCTTCTCTATGTGTACTCCTTCCTAGCAGTATGTTCCACCATTAAATCTCTTTGTCCATGACCTTGTTCAGCCTCCTCCCCAATCTACTGATTATCTGCCCTACAGTTGGATTCACTGACATGTTCACTTGTTTATTCTTTAATCGTATTATCTTTCCAGGAAGCTAAACCACCACTTCCTTGTAAATGCAAACAATGCTCATGTTTCACAACTTTCCCTGAGATAGTTTTCCTCAATGAGTCACCAACTATTGGCTCTTACTTTTCTGAAATTTCTGCCACATGTGGTAGCTGTACAGATACATAGTACACTTAAGCTATTAAGCAGAGAGATACTATAGTTAAGGCACTTGTCTTGCACATGGTTGACACTGGTTGAATCTCTGGCACTGCTCTGTTGAGCACCACTAGGAGTAATCCTTAAACTGAGTGAGGAGAAATCCCTAAGTGCTCCCTGGTGTGATCTCAAAGCAAAACAAAAAATCAAAACAGACGATTGGATTGTTAAATGAACTAGTTTCTTTATGTAATTTTTAATTAATTTATTTTTTGTTTCTTGTTCCAGTGAGCTAAGGGCTAATCCCAACTTAATTAACATGATCATGCAGTATATAGAATGAAATTTAGGCATCCTACATGCATAGTATATATACTAGCCCTTTAAGCTATCTCCTTTAATTTATGTCATATGCTTCTGAGATATAACATGTGTTCAAGAAATGTCAACTGGTCTATAGCCATTGGGTCAGCTATCACCTCTCCTTATCTTTTTATTTTATTTATTTTAATATATTTTATATTGAAAACATGTTCACCATTAAATTCCAAGAATTATTAATAAGTATTTGATGACCAATTGATAGACAAAGAGAAAAATCATGAATTGCTAATTTAACTCATGAGCCTTAGTTTCAGATCTGTGGTGAATAGTGCCCAACCAATGCTTTATTTGTTTACTTGATAGGAATCACAAGTAGTGCTCAGGCATCTGAGGACAACTCTTTGAATACTCAACCTGTATAGCAGCTGTATAGGTCTAAATGCATGTCCTGAAGCCCTCTGAATTATATTCCTATTCCTCCATCCTGGTTTATTGAATTATTTCTATAATTTTATATTTTTGGCTTACTCTTAGTTTAATTTCAATTATTATAAAAACCAATCTATTTTTGTGAATGCAGGAAGATTATTTCTTTAGTTTTTATTTTGTTTTGTACTTCAACAATGTGTTTGAGATACTATGGTTTACAGTACTGGTTAATGATAGTTTTATACATATGCTATTCTAACCTCAAACCCTCTATTTGAGAGTCCACCTCTTTCCATCATTATCTCAGTGCCCCACTCCCACTAATATCTAATTCCTCTATATTGGTAAGCTTTGTTCTATAAAGCAGTTCCCATGTTCTGTCTCCTGCTCTATTATTTTTGGAAATTTTTTTATTTTCTCACTATGTTTCTTTTAAGCCTACATATAAAAGAGATGATTCTGTATCTGTCACTCTTCTTCTGGCTAACTTCACTTATCATGATACTCTTGAGATCCTTCTATAAAGTTGCCAATTTAATAATTTCATCTATTTTGTAGCTTAGTGCTATACCATTGTGTACATATATCATAATTTACTTCTCCAGTCATCTTCTCATGGACATTTGGGTTGTTTCCAGATTTGGGCTATTTTAAATAGTTCTGTCCCTTCTGAATATTTTTGAACTGGTCCTTGGGACAGAAGGGCAGCTCTACACAGACCTTTTCTCTGATGTTCATTTAACATGGCCACCAACAGCTAAATAGAGTTATTACCTGCAGTGGAGGAAGTAAACTGGACCCAGAGAACAGCTGGGTTTGTTAATCTTATGCACAAGAACACAACCCCAAATACTTTGACCAGGTTAACAATCCCAGGTGAAGCATTCACTATCTTCTCTACGTCTCATCCATTATAAGCACCTTGTTTCTTTGAGTACAATTCTCCTACTCTGCAGTTTTTCCATGTATAAATTATTCGTGCGTGTTGTAAATATTTGGTGCAGAAATTTACAAGTTATAAGTCACCTATCAGGTTGAGTGTTTGTTCCTGTTGCTTCAAGATGATGCGCAGGGTCTGGGCCCTACATAGATCTTCTATTAGATGGTTCTGGGCAAGTCACATCAATAAAATGATATAATGAGACCTTCCTTACAAAACTGCTGAGAGGTTCATAGAGGGTGATGTGTGACATGCATCGTAGTAAACAGGAGCAAAGGTCTATTTTTCTAATGAGCACACTAACAGTTTAGAACAACATGTACAACTACTACATCCCAGAGATAGACATCTGCGAGAGAAATCCTTAAAAGGCTCTTTCCATTGTAGTTGCATTTTCTTAACTAATAAAGTAAGCATTTCAGTTGCAAATATATACATATATACATATGCATACGGATACATATATTCCTTTTTTTTCCTGAAAGCTTGATAACAGTCTTATATTCTTGATACTATGGGAAAACTCAGACTCAACCTAGATGTCTTCTAATCAAATTCTTTAAAATAAAATGAACAGGTTGCACCTTGCAGTTCATCAAATTCTATTTCTGTTAGACTGAGAGTAGGCACCTCATGATTCTTCCCGGCATGGTCAAGGTCTAGTTTATTACTTTTAATAGCATCTTTAAATAGCTTGGCCTCTTTCCCCACACTAGTAGAGGGATTCCCTTTCCAGAGTAAAGCAAGATTAAAACCCCTTCACTAAGACAGCCGTGTTCAGCTCATGCCCCACTGGCCTTTGCATGCAGATGGAGACACTGACTGCCTGCTAATCTATCCCCAGATGGAGGTGGACGCCGAGGAGAAGCGTCATCGCACACGGTCCAAAGGGGTCCGAGGTATGTGCCAGCTTCCCTGACTCCCTGGAAACCCCACTCAGGGTCACGTTTGCCCTGGAAAAGCTGCATGGTGAACCTTACTTTGACCCCACCCTCTGGGTAATTTTGTGGAAAAGTACTAGTGTGATAGATGATAAATTTTTATCTATTTTCCATCTCTCTGCAGTTCCCGTGGAACCAGCCATACAAGAGCTGTTCAGGTTAGTGTTCTATGAGTAAAATGTATCCCCATTAGCAATTTAGAAAATTCCTGCCTTTTAATGGGTACACTGTACTTGAGTTCATCAGCAGCTTGCTCATGCCCCACTGCACTGATGGAATTAATTCTCCTGAAACTTGCTAATAAAACACGTCCCCTAATTTCTCCCTTCCTCCTGTTCCTGGCTTTTCTCTCTGTGCTGTCCTTCTCTCTCTCTCTCTCTCTCTCTCTCTCTCTCTCTCTCTCTCTCTCTCTCTGTCTGTCTCTCTCTCTCTGTCTCTCTCTCTGTCTCTCTCTCTGTCTCTCTGTCTCTCTCTGTCTCTCTCTCTGTCTCTCTCTCTCTTTCTCTCTCTCTCTCTCTCTCTCCCCCCTACAGCACCTACATGGTGTAACTTTCTCTTTCCTATTGCAGCTGTCCCACGCCTGGCTGTGATGGCAGTGGTCACGTTAGTGGCAAATATGCAAGACACAGAAGGTAAAGTCTGCACTTTTTCACAAAGTTCTGTCTTTAGCAGAGTCCTAAACCAAATGATGACAGTGAGTGTGGGTGTTCTTAGAAAAACAGACTTGGTATCCTCTCTTCACTCCTCTGATGTTCACTCAGTCTTTAGTCTCTCATGGGTTCTCCCCATAGTTAGCCAATCTAACTAGTTGCTGGGTTATAATTTAGGATAATTTTTGAGAAAACACAAAGTCAAAGCAGCTTCATTTTCCCCTTATGCACACACAGCCTGGGCATGCGACCCCATTCCCTCTGCCTTCGTAAAAGGCTCATTTTCCAGACACTTTCTCATTCTTGTCACTGAAGGATGGGAAATGATGTTGTTAAATTGTGACCTTCCTGATCTTTCCATAGGAATGTGCTTCCATAATTTAACAGAGTTCATCTTTGAAAATGAAGCTCGGACAAGGGAGCCAGGCAGAGCAAGGGGGAGGGCAGAGCAAAGGTGATAAACCTGGATAGATAACTAACAAGACTTTGGGGGCTTTCCATGATTATATTCTCCTTGTAAATACTGAGAACCCAGTCCTGAAACCGAGATGCACAAAGATACATCGAGTATCTCTAGAGTCTAGACAATGTGGTATGTAGGTAATTATTGCTAAAAGTGCATCAAAGCAAAATTGTACTTTTTATGCCTCAGGCTTTGAAGCTCCTGTGATGTCACTCTTTATATTTACTTTTGCAAGTAGAATTCTCTTCTTTATGAAAGTCATGAAGCAATAACTTTCAATAGAAGGTTAAGATGAGTAACAACTGTTTACAGATTATAATTAGCTAATCTTTTGTAAAGGAATTTGCTGTGTCTGGACTCATTCCACCCAACAAACCAGGCCACTTAGTTCAAAGCTCCATCTATGACAGTATGCTGGGGTGCCCCAGATGACCTTTCTTCCTTGTCCTACATTTTATTTCCTCTTTGGCACAGCATAATGCATAAATGAGAACAAGCATTTATTTTGATTTTCTTTTAGTAAAATCAAAGGGAAAATATAAGTTATATCCCAGATCTCCATGCCAGCATTTAAAGAGTTAGAGAACTTTGAAGAGCACCTATGATGAAATAGGTAGACATCCTCTGTTATAAACCAAAGGAATGGCCAAAACTTTAAGAGAATTTGAGGATGAAGATTATTGAATATAATAATGCATCATTTATTTTGATTGTGAAAAAGAGCAAAACATCTAATTGTGTCACTTAAATGAACAGTTTATTTAAAGTGTTTGTGCTCTTTTTTTTTAAAGGAGCATATATGTAAATTTTAATCTATAAGTTTTTTTCACTGCATTATTCATGTTTTCTATGGAAAACAAGTTAGCAAACCATGAGTGAAATCTAATTTTCTCTCTAATCATCTCTTGATTAGTCAATAGTTAAGCTTTATCAAACTGTTACTAACAGAAATGATTACATTTGGCTTAAAAAGTTTTAATTGGGTGTCAGCTAGATATATTTTTATACCCATAATTCTGAAGAAAAAATTCTCAAATAAATTCAGTCATAGTTTTAAAGGTGCACCCTATACAACTAGAGACTTTTATGTAGAGGCATGATATATGGACACATCTGTACCTGAGATTTATCATCCTGATTTTTTTTAAATTAAATGGTCTTTTGACAAATAGTAGGAAATTTTAAAGATTACCCAGCAATGTCTTGTCTGAAGATGTGATGTGGTGTAAAGACAGAAACACAGACTCTTACAGGAGTTAATTAGATAGAATTTGAAAGAGGAGACATAAAAACATAATTTTGGGAAAAATAATATAACAAAGTTCTTCTTTTAAAATAATGCCATCAGTCTTTTCCATGAGTCAATTTTCAATAATTATTAGAATTACTAATATTTTAATAGAAACAGTTAATTAGGATATATCATATGGGTTCTTAGAAAAAGAACTATTTCCCAGAACAGAGAAAAGATTTGAGTTTCTTCTATGTCATTAGTTAGTCAAGGGGCTCTGGACAAATTATTTAACATCTATGGACTTCAATATCTTTAGTTTTAAAATGGGAGAGTTGTAGACTTTATTATGTAAAATTAATTAATAGTTAAAACATATGTCACTATAAACCTCGATTGAGTGCTCTTATTGAACTATCAAGTAAAATTTAAGTAGTGTTTTTATATTTATACATTATTAGTAATTTTTAGCTAAAGGATAACATTTGAAAGACTTCATAGAAAGTATTCTTGCAGTAGATAAGACTTATGTTTATGCTTTTTATGTCTTACCATTTCAAATTTGTAAGATATTAATTACATAAGTATTAGCTTATTTTCCAATTTAAAACTATTTCTTGCTACAAAAATTGATCTTGGAAACTTTTGCACATAAATATATGCATATACACTGTCAGTATAGTGGAACCTTGACCTCTGCTCCCCACTCTGGATCTCTCTTCCAAATTCGATGAAAATTGCAACTTGGTCTTTGTTTTCATTAAATTGCCTCTTCTTTAATTTCTTCTTTTTTTTTTTTTCTGTGTGGTGGTACTCAGGGCTTACTCCTGGCTCTGTTTTCAGGAATCACTCCTGATAGGGTTCAGCAGTGTCTGGAATACCAGGGATTGAACTAAGACAGTTATGTTCAAGGCATGCTTCCTACCCTCTATAATATCTTACTGGCCCTGTCCTTCAGGTCTTTTAATGATACATTTTTAAGTAAAGATATTCCTATAAAAGCAACAATTTTATTTTACTCATCTATTACACTTATTCATTAATAGTTAGAGCATCTGCTTATTTAAATCGTGCAAAAATTCATTTAGGGCAGTAGTGGGGGGATCAACAGTGTAAAGGGAAAAAAGTAGGAAATCTGATACACAGCAATAAAATGTGCCTATCACTTAGTACTTTTTAAAAACTATTAAAATAAACTTAATTTTATTATAGATTCCCATTTATGAAAAATGTTGAAGTTTAAAGTGGGTAAAGTTTCCTTTTACTCCACCTTTAGTCTATTTATTAGCTTCTTAAGTACTATCGATATAATACTATAAGGGGATTGTTTTGTTTTGATTTGTTGTCTTGTTTGGGGGCCACATACAACAGTATTAAGGAGTTTCTCCTGACTCTGCACTCAAGAATTTCTTCTAGTAGTGCTTGGAGATCTTATGGGATGCCAGAGATTGAATTCAGAGTGGATTTATCCCATGCAAGTCAAACACTCTATGCACTATACATAACTCTGGCCCTTATAGGATGGTATATTTATTAAACTGGTAAACCAATATCTATAGATTACTATTAACTACAGTTAATACTATTATTTTTCTTTAAAAATTTTATTTAAAAATTAATGTACTTTTTCTGCTCCATAATCCCATTCTAAAACCACAGTACTTTTGATTTTTATGTTTTTCTTAAATTACCAGGAGTGTGGCATTTTCCTAAATTTCCCTTTTTTAATGACACTTGTGAATATAATATTATACAAAATGTCTATAAACTATTTTGCCTATATTTTTCATAGATAGAAAAGATAAATACATTTTAGGAAAAACCAAAAAGGTAAGGTGCCATTCTCATATCAAGGTTTCATGCTATGAGTAAGATTTAGCACTGAATATATTGACCGTGATACCTGGCTAAATTTATGATTATTCAGATTTCTGCACTATAAAGTGTCTCTTTTCTCCCTTATCACACTGTGCTCTTTGAAAGGAAGTCACTGTGGGCATTCTCACAGGCAAGATGTTATGTCCTACCAACCTAAGAGAAATATGTCTGCATAAATTATTTGAAAAAATATTTTTCTTCCTGGCATTTATTTATTGATTCAATAATCTATTTACATTATTAAGGAACTCATTGATATTTAAGACAATTTCTAAGAAAATAAAATATTAATCTCAATTTCATTATCCTATTTTGTTTTTATATGACAGAAATTGTTGTATAACTATTTTTTATACTATTTGAATAGTGATTGGCTCATTTCATGATAGCTATTGAAATTGATGGCTGTTAATTCTTTTTAGTGTGAAAATGATAAGATTGTGGGTTTGTAAAAAAAATCAAAAATAAATCAAGATGTAGGATTTAAGGTTATAATATTTATACCCTTCAAAAATTATCAATTCATGGATATTCATAATCAATTCATAGATATTTATATGTATTAATAGTTCATAAACAACTTGGAGTAGTTGCTGAATACATGTATAACTGTGTAGTTTGAAGTAAAATGGAAAATCAATTAGGAAAATCTCAAAGAATATTGAAACATGATTTTGGGAAGTGCTCTTGTTATGACTGAAACCCAACTACAATTATGTTTGTAATAATGGTTTTTAAATAAAGGAATTATTAAAATGAAAAAATAATCAAGGGACCACAGAGGTAGCTAAGAAATCAGGAATGCATTTCTGGCACTAAATGGCTCTCCAAGCACTGCTTGGGGTTTTAAATGGTGGTCCCCAGCATTACCAGTCAAAGCAGCACCACACCACTGGGTCTAAGCATTGAACCACCATTCTTGGTAAGTGGAAGATAGAATGAAGTAAACCCAAGTCCCTGATCATTGTTTTGGAGATATAGCTCTACCACAAAAGACCATTCCTACCCAAAAATATACATACGATTCTTACCAACATTTCAACAGTATAAATATTACTTAAATTTGTATGGCATTGCAAAATAAGCCAAATAGCCAAAGCAATTGTTAAGTAATAACATGGGAGACTTCATGTTCCCAGATTATAGTTATAGTAAACAAAGAACTCTGATATTTAAAATAAAAGCAGATATAACAATAACAAACACTAGAAGTGAGAGTGCAGAAATAAATCTAAACATACATGGGTACTTATGACAAAGGAGTCAAAGTAGGAAAAAAATTTCCCCAACATCACAGATGGTCTCCCAGATACTCTCAGGTATGATTCCTCTTTCACAGAAATTACCCCTGACCACAGACAAGTATATCCCCAAAGCAAAGAAACAAACAAACAAACCATAGAACTCATAGAAAACTTGAGTTTTCCAAAGCTTAAGGATAAAAGTTTAAGGATGGGGACTTCCCAGATTTCCCCCAGTCTTTTCCCTGAACTATCTCTTTCCCCAATATGATTTTAAGTGTAAAATATACCAGTCAAACCAAACATTTTTTGGAACCCTATTTTATTTTCATGGTGCATAGTAGTGGGAACAATGTGAAACATATGGACTCCACAAACTTGGAAGTTCTACTCTCAGCTCTCTAGCTATAATACAGAAAATTCTTCAAAGAGAAACACAGTACAAAGATCTGGTGCATGGTGTCGGGAGGGAGAAAACTCTGTGCCCCTGAATCTCTGAGCACCAAACATTAGGTCTCTGACCGGCAGAAGGTCAGAAGTGGGATTTAGGGTTCCACTAATTTTTGGTGGCATCCCCAAATCAAAAGCTGCCATCTGATGAGGTGATGAGGACAGAGTGAAAAGAACCTACATAAATATCTATCTATAATTGTTTCACTATGGTTCAAGTACCTGATAAAGAGATGCATTTTAAACCAAGATACACATGAATGAACACTAAGATATGAACTAAAAGGCCAATGTCAAAGCACTTCTGCAAAACTCTACTTTAGAACATCGACTAAGATAGAATATTCTAGTGTCTCACATTCACAGCTCATGTTTTTCTCTCCGTATTGACATAAAATATTGTTCTCCAGTGCAACTTCATATTTAGAATAGTTATAGAAATGATACTTATTATAAACTAAAAATCACTGAATAGTTCTGTTTTCCCAATTAGAATGCTTTTGTTTATTTTTGTTGTTATTTTGGAACCTCATCCAGCAATACTCAGGGGCTACTCTTGATGCTGTGCTCAAGAATTATTTATGTCAGGCTTCAGGGATCAGGATGCTGAGGACAGAACCTGAGTTGACTGTTTGTAACCATCCACTGTATTACCATTTCAACCCCCAAATTCAAATTTAAAGAGGACTAAGAAGACAGTATCAATTTTATTTTAAAATATATAAAGACCATGTAATTTAAATTTTAGTTGTGTATAAAATAGTTATACATGAGAGATAATACGGTAGGTTGCACATTTGCCTGGTACACAGTCATTTTGGGTCTTATACCCCAGACTGTTATATGTAGTCTCCTGAACCCTACCGGGAGTTATCCCTGAGCATAGAGCGAGCAATAATCCCTAAGCACTGCTGGGTATGGCCCCCCAAAACAACAAAAAGATAGTTATACACATACATGCTTGAAATTAATTGTATTTACTTGTTTCTATATTGAGATTTTGCACAAACTTCCATAAGAGAAAGAAATTGCCACTCTAACATGGCTGTATCCTTCAAATCTGTCTGCAATGTGAACCCTTTGAATTTATTTCTGATAAAATTAGCAATGTAATATGTATAATAGATTTACACATACCATTCACTAAATATTAATTATTTATTAGGCATAGGAATATGCCCAATAATGCCCATAATATGCCCAAAATACAGATATTTACATGAAACACCAACAATGAATGATGAAACATTTGGCTCCAAATTTAGCTTTAGGGTCTTTTACACTGCACCAACTCCCAGATGTTTAGATGATGGTTATTGGTGTTAGATGTCAATCCTCCCGATTGAGAAAATATCAGAATCAAATTATTTGATCTTGAAACTTGAAAATTAAAAGCTCCAAATGGTCGCTTTCCTTTCCTATCAGGAAATGATTGGATTCTTTCTGGCTTGTTGTGCATATTCCTTATTCCGATTTCTCTCCATTTCATATACCTTTCACCCACCAGTGTGATTGCCATGGCGGCAACCGCGGGTGAATAATTGCCTGTCTTCACGGGAGCTTGTTCTGGAGCTAAAGTGGAGGGCTTGCTTCCTGATGTATGCACGCCTCATTTGGATTCTGCCAACAGCCTAGGGGCTGTATTATTCATGCCTTGACAGAGAGCACTCACTAAAAGCTTTGGAACAGAGCCAGGTACTGGCGGGAGATAGTGGAGCATTGCAACATGCAACTGAAAGGAGCATCTATAATCCAAAAAAAAAAAAAAAAAAAGGATGAAAAAGAAACAGGGAGGAAGCACAGAGAAATAGGAATCCTTGTACCTCCCTTTTACCGGTTTCACATTGATAGAAATTTCATTTGCATTAAAATAAAATACCCTAAAAATAATTACATTTTTTTTCTAACCACGCTTGAAAGTTTAACACAATTTTCCACGTTTAATTGCAAAGCTGATTTTAATTAGTAAGGCCCTGCATGTGAAAAATGAAGATTCACTTGGGTGCGTAAAACACATTGCAGTGTCTGCTGAATGCTCTAATTAATGTATGGCTGCTGTACAACAGAGTGCTCCGTGGGATGTTTATGAAAAATTCTGTGCACGCAGCCACCCAGTCAGTCTGTGTTTTACTTCATGAATCCACTAGAATAAATAGCCCCCCTTCATTCTTTATGAGACATCATTGTGCATGCCATCACCCCGTCCATAAACTTTATGGCATGCCTGTCCTTTTTACTATTTGTCACTGATATTATAAATCAGAAGTTAGGGCATACATATTTTAACATTAATTTGATAGTTTTCACAGTTGTACGTTGAGCAAAAAAAATTGGATCTAGGACTTATTTGTATGAAATGAAGATGAAAGCAAAAGAATTTTCAGACTCACCATAACCCCATGCCTGTAATTGATCGTATATGTGCAAACAGAAAATTTGGGTATAGTCTTTTGGACTATGGTGGCAGTTAACCTTTATTGTCAGTATACATGGTCCATTGAAAAAAATGAATTCCTGGCTATGATACTGAGAAAACAATTTGCCTACATGACATGTACCAAGATAGATTTCTAGTTGTCGCCCATTTTGCTAAGAATTCAGAATACACTGGGACTGATTCATATGATCTAATACTAAGGAAATACAAAGAATGCTTTTCAGGAATAGTTTGACAATGAGAGAAATTAAATATATGTTTTAAATCATTTTCAAAGAGAAAAAAAAGCATAGGTATTTCAGAAAGAGAACTAGAAAAAAATACAAATGTTTATAAAGGAACTCTAATGTATGCCATCTGTACTTAACAAGCTTAGATTCGCCAATTAAAATCTTGGTCTAATTCTTGTCTAATGATTAAGAATATATAAACATGACTTTGAAACACCAACAAAATATACATCAAAAATTGGCGTGTAGCGCTGCTATTGTCTGGGGTTTACCCATCAAAAAACAAAACAAAACAAAAAAAAGCCCCACAGTTCCATTCTGACTACTACCATCTGTGCTGGGATTATGGAAAATACACATCGGTGCTTTTTAGATCTGATGTGCAAAGATAAGAAGGTCCTGATGTGGCAGTGAAGGTTGTCAGAGAAAGCGACCCTGATGTATGGTTGTGTGATCAACAAGTGACACCTGAACCAATTCCCAGGTTGTGCACAGCATCCAGCTTGTAACTCAGAGCAAATTCCCATGGACATGTGGACCATGGATCATGTGGACATGCAGGCTGTAGGGACAATGCTCTTTCTCTTGAAAAATAAACAGTCTTCCCACACAAGTCAGCTGTCTTTTCAATAGGTCTATAGACCATTCACGGAGGAAGGTGGTTTTTCACTTTGTAGTGGTGGTGGGAGGGAGGAGACCGAGCAGGGCTGAGTGAGAATGAGGAATCTCTCTCACCAGTTCCAAAGGACAGTGAACCCTTCAGCCTACACTCCTGAGTGCCTGGCATCACAGTGGTCAGTAATGATTTTGAGAAAGTCAGAACCATGTGCAGCACTGTGACCTGTTCTTGAATGCATATTTAAGGACAATAGTGCTATCGTGTCACTATGAGTCTGAAGGAATGATCCAGAGACCCTTAAGAATACAGAAAAGAGAACAGTTGATCTTGCTCCTCTGACCTCCTGTCCTAAAGAGAATAAAGTGTTCAGAACCCCCAATAAGATCGAAAGCCCATACTTTGATCTTTGTGTTCTGCCTTTCTACTTAGCAGTAATGGGACTTGAATCTCATGAGCTTTTATATTTCATCATAAAAATGTTTCTGTGAAAATGAGGGTGTATCCAGCTAATAAAAAGTAGGAAAATCACCTCTGACTTAAACAATGTTAAGATTCAACTCTCATAGAAATGAGAAAAGAAAAGTTAGCCTAAGTTAACACAAGGGCTTTCAAGCCACTATCACCTTCCTCCTCTTTCATTGTCTTCTAAACTCCTGTCTTTTTGACAGGTCTTGAATGGTCTGATAGAGTCTTCCCCCAACCACCAGAGTCCATAGGAGGTTACAGGAGCAATTTCTAGAAATGTCACTAAGGGGTCAGAAGAACTTTCTGAGAAGACACCAATATTTCTCATAGTGCTAGATTTTTGGCAGTCCCAAAGCCTCCTATAAGATAGGTCAACCCTGTCCCAAAAGCTGCAGAGTGAGCATTCCCGATCAAGGTCTCCCCAAGTGGGGCAAGCTGACCCCTAGTATCAATGTTATTTGAAAAGACGAAGTCCAAGCTAGTTAAAGCTGTGCAGTGAACCTCTATTTCACTCTGACTGAGAAGCTCCTGAGTATAAGAACCACTGGTATGGTAAAGATTTTTTGGCACAAAAGCAGAAATCTGATGATACAGTTTAAAAATAATGAGGAATAGCAGGGTAAGCAGGTATGCAGGGTAAGCAGCTGCAAATAGCCAAAAGCATGTATATATCTAAGGATCTGAATAAGCATGGGATGGCACAATTCTTATTCTGAAGACCACTGGTGCCATAAGCCAATGGATACAATCCTGCTCCTTTGCTAAGACATAAGTTTGACCCAGGAAATTCTAAATGAAGTTGATTTCTACTACAGGTTTTGGTAGACTTCAAGATAGAAAAAAATACTGTATTGCCCATCCCTTTCTAGGATGCTCCCTACCTCACAGCCCTTAGTCAGGTCTCCAGTGTTAACATCACTCATTGTAATTTCTGGGGTCTTCAAGTGACCTTGGAGCAGGATAGCTCATTGGGATGGTGTCATCATCCATGTCACTCTGAGTAAGACATGCACTTGGGAAAAGGACAGGACAGGGACGCTCTGAGAGCAGCACAGCAGCTGCCTGGGGCTGAAGGGCAGTGTGGCTTGATCTTGATCAGAGCAGTGAGTGCATCAGGAAGCTTTTCCAGTTAAGAATCTATCCCATATGGGATACCCAGAACCTTCTGGGGGAACTGTATGATCATCTATGCAGGAAGACCGCCAAGATTCTGGCTCCTGAGAGCCTCCAAATGGCCCTGGCCTTGAATGTCCTCTACTCTAGATTGTCATTAGCGAGTCATTATGGTCACCATAGTCACAGAGTTAATGGAGCCTGGTGTCAGGAACACATGGCTTTGAAGGCATGTTTTGTTGACTAGTTTGTGGATCACACTAGGAGGTTCTCAGGGCTAACTCCTGGCTGGCTCTTCCCTCAGAGATCACTCATGGCAGGTTCAGGAGATCACATGGGGAACCAGGGATAGAGTTCCGAGCTTTGGTCAGACAAGTGTCCTACCTGTTGTTCTCTCTCTCTCTCTCTCTCTCTCTCTCTCTCTCTCTCTCTCTCTCTCTCTCTCTTACTCTCTCTCTCACTCTCTCTCACTCTCTCTCTCTCACTCTCTCTCACTCTCTCTCTCACTCTCACTCTCTCTCTCACTCTCTCACTCTCTCTCTCTCTCTCTCTCTCTCTCTCTCTCTCTCTCTCTCCAACCCACACATTGCTTTAATAAAGAACCAATAGACATACATAGTACATAAAGTGATGGAAAATCTAGGTGTGTTCTGGTGAAGATAAAGCCTGTGGAACCTTGATCCCCAGATTTATAGAGGATCATCTGTACCCTAGGAGCTTAAGAAGGCCCAATGAAGGGTCACATTCTCTAGTAGGATGTTTGAGGTTTGATTCCTACTGAGCTTCCAGACAGGAAAGGCAGTTCCCATTCCCCTGTCCGATTAGGACAGAGGAAATAGTTCGAGTTGTAGAGATCAGCAGGAAATAATTCACACAGTGAAGAGTACAAAAATGGGTTCAGGAAATCCCGGGCTCAAGCAAGGACTTCAAACCACCCGAGCTTTCTGCTCCTAAGATGGAGTGCAGCACAATGGAAGACAACCAAAGAAATGAACCCCTGCCTTCCTCAGACCCCTGTTTGTTTTATTGTTTTTGTTTTTGTTTTTTTACTTTTATTTTATGAAGACAAAGATGCAAAGGAAGAGGACAAGGTGAAGTTACAGTGGGAAGAAGATCACCCATAAACAGAATTCTCAGAAGAAATCCCCTTCCTGACACCTTAATTTTGAACTTTCAACCAAAAAACATTAATAAAACAAAACACATGCACAATTACTTTTTCCCTCAAGTCCCCAGATTGTAGTACATTATAACATTTCTTAGCAGTACACAAAGCAATCTAAAGCCACAAAATTTAACATTGAAGGCATAATATTCTTTATACTCCCATGCACATGCATATTAATTTAAGTTAACCTCAAAAGTTTAAGTGATAGACTTTGAGAATTCCTGATCTGAAATTTAATACTATTATAATTTTTCTTCTTCCCATTTCTTTTATTTTAATAATTTTTATTTTGACCAAAGTGGATTATAAATCATTCACAGTAGTATTTTAGGTACATAGTGACATTGAATCAGGGGCATTCCCACCACCAATGTTGTCCTCCCTCCACCCAGGTTCCCAGCATGCATCCCATATCACCCCTCCTTTGCCCCCTCTTCCAGGGCTACTAGTATAAGTATTTCCTTCTGTGTATTAGTCAGACCCCTGCTTTTATTGATGAGCACCCTAGGGTGGGAGAAGAATACCAAGTAAGGGATAATCCAATATACTATCACCAGATCACACCCTAGGGTGGAGTACAATTACTGATTAGGGTAGGATCAATAACCCAACAAACCCAAGGACCTCTGAAAGCATCATTAGAATAAACCTCTCTTTCCCCAGAAGGGGAAATCTGGACACTACCTGTTATCATTCACCAGTTTTTTCAGAGAGCCATTCACTGTAATTTAGTAGCCACTCAGCAGGCAGTGAGCACAGCCTAATGCTGTGTTTGACATCCTCGGAGATAGGCTTCATCTCTGAGAAAACTCTAGGGAGGCGAGAGTGGTGGGGGGGAAAGTGAGCATCTCGGGAAGAAATTCTGTTCATAAATAATGCATCATGGATTCTATGATGCTCTTGAGTCACTTCGTTATCCCCTCAGCCAATCTGCGGACTTGTTATGCTTCTGAATGAACTGTCTGGGCTCCCCTGGGAAGCAGCGTGAAAGCGGGCAGACGTGTGGGAAGGGACGCGAAGGAAGCTGCGGAGTCCCGCAGGAGCTTGCAGCCCAGCTCAGAGGGCAGCGGGGCCAGAAGAGAGGTCTGGGTCAGAGCCCAGAGGACCGCCCAGGTGGAGCAGGTCTCAATGGTCGGGGGTGGGTGTCACAGTGTCACCTCAGCATCTGCATCCTCGGGCATGTGCGGGTGACCAGGAGCTAATTACTGAACAGCAGCTACAGACCCTGTGTCCTTGGGGGGACCAAGTGGCCCTTGCCAGTGGGTGGTTCAGCAAGAGGGCTTGGCTATGGGCGGGCGGGCGGCGCGGGGTGCAGACTGGAAGGGCTGGAGGGCGGGAAGGGGGCGTGCAGGAGGCTGTGCCAGGAGGGTGGCTGGCTTGGCTGTGATGGGAAGTCTACAGCTGAAAGCTTTGCAGGAATAGATCTGCCTTTCGTCTTCTTTGCCAGAGCCAGCTCTGTCTGGAGCACATTAAAGGTACTGATGCTACCAGGAAAGTCCTAGCCAAATTGAAATAAGGGAATAATTGCCACTGGTGTTTTCTTCCTCCAAAAGGAGGTCCCTTCTGCAGGTTCCTAATTCTTGCATAGTTGACAATAACATTAATGACACAGAGGGGTTAGAAAGGGAATACAGAGGCTAGGGCACTTGCCTTGCACGTGGCCTTGCTTCCCAAGGTTTTCTTCCCCTGACAACCCGTATGGTCTCCCCAATATTTCAGAACTAAGTCAGGAGTAGGCCCTGTGCACTGCAGGGTGTGGCCCTCAAAGCAACCCAAAGTGACACAAAACAAAACAAAACTCCATAAGCATCATTGAGAAGTACTACAGTTTGTAAATGTATTCACTCACCTTGCTCTGCCTGTCCCTGCCCTGGGGACAGGGCAAAAGTCCTCCAGTTCAACCCACCCCAAACCTTGCTCAGCCCAACCCAGAAATGTTAATCAGATTATTAAAATAAGGTGAGGAGTTTTAAGCCTCTAATGAATTGCACTTTGCCTGAGGCAGAGGCAAACACAGTCTTTGTCAGAGCTGCCTCTTGAATTAGCCCAAGTTGATTTCTCCTAGATGAAAGGGAAATATGGGGGTGGCAGCTGCTAGAGGGGTACAGTGGAAGCCCCTAGATGCAAAAACACTGAGCCAAAGGCCCTCAGCCTTTCCCCACCTTGGCCCTCTGTGGCTAATGCCAAGGCACAGGTCTGGGATACAGGCCATATAAGAAACTGAATAGAGGGGCCGGGCGGTGGCGCTGGAGGTAAGGTGCCTGCCTTGCCTGCGCTAGCCTAGGACGGACCGCGGTTCGATCCCCCGGCGTCCCATATGGTCCCCCAAGAAGCCAGGAGCAACTTGTGAGCGCATAGCCAGGAGTAACCCTGAGCGTCACAGTGTGTGGCCCAAAAACCAAAAAAAAAAAAAAAAAAAGAAAAAGAAACTGAATAGAAAAGGGAGGGAGGTAGGGAGGGAGGGAGGGAGGGAGGGAGAGAGGGAGGGAGGGAGGGAGGGAGGGAGGGAGGAAGGGAGGGAGGAAGGGAGGGAGGGAGGGAGGGGGAGGGAGGGAGGGAGGACGGAATAGGATGATGGTTTGTAAAGCATAATCATAATTATCATCATCATTTGTGTTATTATTGTTTAGTGCCACCCCAAGAAAGCATAAGCTCAAGGCTTAATCTGTCTCTGTGCTTAGAGATCATTCCTGACAGTGTTCATAGGATGCCTGAGATGGAACCCAGGTGTACTTCATGCCAGACCAGTGCTCTACCTGCTCTAGTATTGCTCAGGCCTCTGGCTTGTAAATTTTTTTAATACTTCAGAATTGAAAAGATAAACAAACAAGAATTAT
The DNA here is from genome assembly GCF_024139225.1 of Suncus etruscus. Classification (NCBI taxonomy): domain Eukaryota; kingdom Metazoa; phylum Chordata; class Mammalia; order Eulipotyphla; family Soricidae; genus Suncus; species Suncus etruscus. The sequence goes on along the minus strand of NC_064859.1, from coordinate 66,893,225 downwards.
TTTTTCTTTTTAATTTTCTACCTAATTCCTCCAGGAATTGGTATCAGCAAGAGGGCCCAAAGAAACCCTGACGGCACCTTGATTGGTTATAGGTGTATCCTCAAAGAGATCACAGAATGAGAAATTGTTTCCCATTCCCCTATCCCCTTGTGTGTGTGTGGGGGGGGGGGGGGGAGATCTTGGTAATATTTATCCGCAGCAAATAATCCACACAGATAGGAGGGCAAAGGGGTACGAAGGTTGGGTGCAGAGTCCTTTTTCAGCCTACTACCAGCTCCAAGAAACACCTGGAGCTAGCTAGTAAACTCTACCAAAAGACCCCGAGCACCTCGCTCCCAGACTATTTATTAGGATCTCAACAGCGCCCCCACCTGGAAGGTAAAGGTGAGACAATAGGCAAAGATAATTTTTGTTTGTTTGTTTGGGTTTTGGGGGGTCACACCCGGCAGCGCTCAGGGGTTACTCCTGTCTCTATGCTCAGAAATCACCCCTGGCAGGCACGGGGGGCCATATGGGATGCCAGGATTCGAACCACCGTCCTTCTGCATGAAAGGCAAGCGCCTTACCTCCATGCTATCTCTCCGGCCCAGAGATAATAATCTATGGAAATGCTTTCATTTATAACAGAGCACACACCTTGCATGTTCAAATCCCAAATGTAATGCCCAGAATTTCATGTCCTGCCTGCTACTCTGCTCCCAGGACTGCAAGTGGATAAGACTTGTGACTACAACTGCCAGCCACCACTAGGTTGGACAACCAGTGTGAGGGCAAGTTACTTTTTAAAATACTGTTATTTTTTAAGTTATAAAATATAAATTTTTTTAAACTAGTGTTAAAGGATTCGTTCGTTTTTCTTTCATCTAGAAAGTTCTGGAAGAAGGAAGTTTTGTTTTTGGTTTTGTTTTTTGTTTTTTTGCTTTTAGAAAATTATCCTTTAGCACCTTCTCATCCTTGCTACCTCACAGCTTGGGTACAGGCTGCTGTTTTTTTCCACAGCTAATAAAGGAGTGGGCTTCCAGCTAGTCCTGCTCATCATCTCACTTCCTCTACTCACCTGCTGGGCTCACACACCTGGAAGTGACAGGAGAACAAGGGTGTTCATTACCAGTACCCCAAATGAAGGTGTGTCAGAGCAGATGAGAGGGTCAGAGAGAGTGTTGTATCTACACTGAGTTCTTAGAAGCTACCCACTCTCAGAATGGGATTCCCAACCCAGCCTGTCTTCCTTCAGACTGAGTCCACTGACTGCCACTGCTAATACACACCTGAGCCCTCAGAATTCCCTTTGGTTTGTAATTGAACCTAGACCTCGCAGTTTCTCAGGTTTTCTCATTGAATTTTGAATGGGTACGCTGCCTGAATGCCATTGTTTTGCTTCTTAGTGAGTTTCTTTATGAACTTCAAGATCTCAGTAAACCATTTTTTCTAGTTTCCAACAATAGCAACATAAGTCATGAGAAGAAGTCTAAATTGTACTTGGGAAAGGGAAATAACAGGAACTGGGCAAACCTGGTTCCCTCCCATCTCTACCTGGATTTCAAATGCATCTTAGATAAAACTTACCCAGCTTGGGGTTGAAGAGATAATACAGTGGGTAGGGCTATATTTGTCATATAGCCAAACCTGCTTTGATGTCTGGCATTATATAGGGTTCTCCAGTATATCCAGGGATCATTCCTGAGCACAGAGCAAGGAATAGTTTCTGAACACTGCTCTAAACATGGCCTTCTAGTCTTTCACCAGTATCTCCTGGTCAGACATAATTCTTAAATGCATCTTGTCTATGTGGTCATAACTTGAGACTGACTCCTTCCAGCCCTAAGACTTTGGGAAATCCTGTATTTCTTTGTCTAAATAAAGCAATCAGTAACTGGGATGCTATTATTCATTTAATTCCTGGAAGCTAGAATTCATGGGGTTCATGCTCTAGAGTACAATGTGTAAGTAGGGTTTCTAGAACAGTTCAGGCTGACTCACAAATGCATGTGTGTGGTTTTTGTATGCCACAGATGCATTTTCACTGATTTTGACCCTAATTCCCTTGAGAGCAGAAACCCTGCCTGGGACCCTCCTAAGGAGCCCTATATAAAGCTTTCTTAGACTATAGCCATTCCCTGTGATGTTGCATGTTGTGTGAGTTCAGCTTATTAGAGATTCAGAGGATTTGGGGTTGTTCTTCATTTCTGATTCCCTGAACAGTCAGAGACTTTTAAGACCTTAAACTTAGGCTCTTTTTTTTCTCTTTGTTTAGTAGCATCTAAGAATGTATAACAAGAATAAATACATCTAGTTCAGGTTTTTACTTCTTTGTTTGGGGCTATGGCTGGTAGTATTCAGGGCTTGCTCCTGGCTCTAACTCAAGGATCACTCCTGGAAATTCATGTGGAACCGTATGGAGTGTCAAGCACTGACCAGGGATTAATGCATGCAAGACAAACACCCTTTCTGCAGTATTCTTGCTTTGACTCCTAAGTCAGGTATTTTGATTATAAAATATTATTATATTTCCTGAAAAAAAAAAGAAATAATAGTAGTTTAGAAAGTATCTTTAGATTTTAATTGATCAAACATCAGGTTTATTATAGGCATTAGAAATTTTGCAGTGGAGCTTATGAGATCCTATTTATTCCAGCCTTCTTCTCTGTGGGCCTTTCATGCATTTATTTAGAGATTATTTCACAGACTGGGCAATACCCTACAGGGAAAGTTGAAATACTGCAGGGAGTAAAAGTAGCATCAGTTTGCATTTGGGAGGTGCTTTAGCTTAAGGTCTGTAGGTTTCCAGGAGGGCTTGGTGAGGGTTATTTTTTTTTTATTTATTATTGTTTTTATTTTGTTTGTTCATTTTTTGGTTGGTTGGTTATTGTTTTTTAAAGAGGACATGGACCAAATAAGGTTGGAAACCTCTTGTAGTTTCCTCTCTCTCTCTCTCCCCCTCTCTCTCTCCCTCTCTCTCTCCCCTTCTCTCTCTCTCTCTCTATCTCTTTTTCTCTCTCTCTCTCTCTCTCTCTCTCTCTCTCTCTCTCTCTCTCTCTCTCTCTCTCTCTCTCTCTCTCTCTCTCTCTCTCTCTCTCTCTCTCTCTCTCTCTCCACACCCAGTCAGTGACACTCAGGAGTTCCTTCTGGCTATGTGCTCAGAAATCGCCCCTGGCTTGGGGGACCACATGGGATGCCAGGGGATTGAACCAAAGTCCATCCTAGGCTAGCGCTCAAAAGGCAGACACTTTACTGCTTGAACCACTGCTATGCCCCCCAATTTCATGTCTCTTTGCTGCATTTATCTCACTCTGCCCAGCAGTGTGACCAGCATGCCAGACATTGGGTATCTTAGAGGTCCTGCGTATGCCACATTGGGTAGCTTCACCGTCCTGCCTTTGGCTACCACCCCCCAGCACACAGGCTAATGACACTGTCAGCACAATATGTGGAGTATATCTTGAATATAGAGAAACCATGTAGGGAGACTATAAGGCCCAGCAGATGGAGAGCTGTGCTTGCAACCCAAAATGGAAACTCACCCCACTACTTCCTATTTGAAATCCTCATACTTGTCGGGAAATTACAGAAGCAGGTGTGAAAGGATTGCTGCAGGCCAGGAGAAGGATATAGGCCTCTATGGTCTACTCACAGGTTTTGTTGTGCTAATTAGGTATCCCCTGCACACAGCTATTTTCAGCAAGGACCCTTAAAGACAAGGAGATACCCACCCTGGATTATTCTGATGTGAGGTGTGAAGCCTGTGGCAGATGCAGCACTTGCATCTCATAAAGGGATTTCTAGGAAATGTGTCCAGGTTGGAGAGAAAGGCTGGGAATATATAGAGAGAACTTCTTGATCCTAAACACCCTAGGAAGCCTGCCCGGATTATATATAGATGGTTCCACAGAAGCCCACTTTCTGCTCCCAAATGCTTTGCCAAAGACCATGACGAGATGTAGTAAATTATCTCAAGTTGAAATAAACTCTGATTTCTTTCCTGTCACTTTATAATGTTACTATGTGTGTTGTCCTTAATCTAAAAAATGCCCAAAATTTTGAATTTGACAAGATTTAAGAAAATAGAAAGTTATAAGATTGTGGTTTATCCCCAACTTTATCTTTTATCTCTAGGTAAGATTGAGAACCCACCAAACCCCTTCCTGTGAATAAGAGACTGTTCAATATTCAGTTTGTTTCTTAGGGTTCAGAAATCAAAGGATGAGACCGCACAAATTGGAGTAAAGTTTAAACTTTATTCTGCCTGCCAACAGCTCCTAACTGACCAGTCAGGGTTCTTTCCCATGAGGGATGAAAGAACCCCATCAAAGGTAGCGAATGGGATTATACAGGATAGGGATGTGAGGAGGTTCTAGCTTTCTGATGATCTTTAAAATAATTGGCTCTTGTCTAGGGGTACCTTCCTATTACTCCCTTGTCCTTCCTTGATCAGCTACCTGGTATGGTCAGGTAGACTGAGGCAGGGTCTATGGAAATAGGCTTCTTTAGCCCCAGCATGTGGCTCACACCATGCTCAGAACCCAAGAAGAAGTCCTCCATGTGCCTTTTACAAAATGGTGTCCCTCCTTATTCAGAATTCATGTCCCAACAAGTTATCATGTGATATAAGCAGAATTACTATAGATATGTATATGGGCTTACTATTGACTTTATAATCAGAGGACACTCTTAACCCATAAGAGCTTGGGAATCATAAGCATTGCCAAAGATTGAACCTGTGGTCATGTGCCAAAGAGTGCCTTACCCACTGTCTATTTCTCCTGCCCCTTCATGCATAATTCATAATACAAGATTAAATCATTTCCATTCAGGGTCTATTGGCATCATATTCAGTAGCAAAGCCTTTGACCTAGCAGCTTCTCCCCTAAGGGAATTTGCATTCATCTAACAGAAACTCAGTAGGATAGAAAGTTCTCAGTGCTACAGGAAGTTGTGTAAGAGAAAATGAAATAAAGAAAAAAAATCTGTCTGCTTCTCCACTGTCACCTGGACTGTCAGTCTTTCCTAGGACTGGTAGTCTCAAATACAATGAGGAAAGCAGAGACAAGAAGCATGTGACAAACACTGGAAGGAAAAGGTGGAGGGAGGCATGAAAGGAAGAGGAGAAGAGAGAAAAAAATATTGCTTTAGGTAGGTGGGCTGCTAGTCTTGTAATTAAAGGAGGGCAAAAACATAGTGCAAAAACATTGGTAGATTGGTGGTTGCTTCTACTACTTATCATATAATTTGGGAGAGGCTCAGTTTCCACAGAACTCAGAGGTGCAGAACCCATTTCTGGCACTGTTTAACCACCAGAGCCATCTGCTTCTGTGCAGAAAGAGAGCATATGATGTTGAAGATTTACCTGAGGGCCTCAGTATCAAGTACTTTGCACTAATTTCTTGACCACTAATATTCATTTTTTGTGTTTTTTTTTTTTTTTTTTTTTTTGTGTTTTTTTTTTTTTTGGTTTTTGGGCCACACCATTTGACGCTCAGGGGTTACTCCTGGCTAAGCACTCAGAAATCGTCCCTGGCTTGGGGGGACCATATGGGACGCCGGGGGATCGAACCGCGGTCCTGATCCTTGGCTAGCGCTTGCAAGGCAGACACCTTACCTCTAGCGCCACCTCGCCGGCCCCTAATATTCATTTTTTATAAGGATCAGACTTACTACAAATAGGCTAATTAGAAAGTCCATCCAGGTAATCAGTCAGTGTGACCTTGTTACTGTGATTAGGATGATGATGGACAAGATTGCATTTAAAAGGGTATTGGTTAACATATAAAGGGTCTAAAGCAGTATCTTTAGAGAATGGTCCCTGTAGCTTGTGTGGGTTACAGGATATGGTACAATATGGGTCACTGAGGAAAGATCTGAGTTCTCAAGAGCAGCTTCAACTCTATAATTCTAGAGTAAGAGGGTTTACCCCTCTCCGGCATAATTAATGCTGCCTTTGAATTTGAAGAGATGCTGAGGGCTTTGTTTGCCCTGTCCCCCTTTGAGTGCGTCGAAGCCAGCCTGACCTGCAGGGCAGATGAAAGAGCTAGTATGGAACCCACTGCATTTGGAGACATATATGGCAGGCTCAAAGCTTATAGAGCAAGTGGGCCAGAAAGCAGTTCTGGTTTGCCTTCAGGTTCTGCTCTTCTCAGACACAGGACTCAAAACAATAAAGCATGGACACTGGAGAAAGCATAGCACATGATATTTTCACATACCAATCTTTGGTAGAATGAGGAAGACTTCTTTTACAGCTGACAGATACTTATGCCTAAGCTAGAGCATCTTATGTGTACTTTCTGTTCATTTTACTTGCATGCAAACAAAGAGCAGTGGAATAGCTGCCTTACTCAGGTCTAAGGGAAGGAATTCAGTCCTTTCCACTCTGTATCCTCTCAGCTCTGCCTAAAATCTTCCATCCTACTTCTAGGTTAACATATATCCAGCTGCCCTGGGTGGCTTTATCCAGTAGTCAGTCCTGGACGGTGCATGTGAGACTAGGAAGCAAAGCTTGCACAAGCTGATCTGCACTCTCTGACTTTGAGCACCACAGAGAACAGACATAATCTGCACAGCGTGAAGGGGAATCTCAGGAAAGCACAAGTGCCGCTTTAGGCTTTGTCATTTCCCATATGCTCTAATCTAGAGAGCAGGCATCCAATGCATATCTCTTTATATTGCCTGTCTTTTTTTGCTGAAAATACAATAAATTACATACTGCAATGTATTTGGGGGGAGAAGAATGATCCATGAGCATGTTCATGTGAATGTTTCCAGGCCAAAATTGTCCATGCCATCACGACCCCTCAGTAGGAACCAGCTATTCATTGACTTGCAGTTCCCAGAGCTTATATATTAGTCAGATAAGGCTCACATTTTTAGATCTAGGGACCCATCACATGGCCATAGAGGGACAGTAACTACTGACGCCCTGCACAGTAGTTCTAAACATTGTCATGCCAAGTTGTTCTAGTTGTTCTGTGACAGTAGATTTAGAAAGGATGAAATTCCAGGGTACTTCAGATCTTCTTCCAAAGGATAAAATCTGTGAGAGGGTCTGTGGGGAATTCTGAAGTGTGAACCCCAACCATGGAGGGAGCCTGCTTCTAAATGAGTACCAGCCTGCCACAAGAAGAAATGGGGAGGAAACACTGATTCTCCTCTCCAGGAAAGGAAATCAAGAATACTGACAAGCTTTCACCCTCTTGGGCCCCACATAGGTTCTAAAGATCTTGACAAACAATGGGCTGGAAGGGAAAGGAACAAGGCAGATGTTTGCTCTGGGCAACACTCTTTTGCCTGTCATGTGAAGGAGCATCTCTGAGAGGCTTCCAGGTATACTGATTTGATCACAGGCCCTTCTAGCCTTTATGTTTCAGATTCTGTAGTTTGATTTTATTCTCAGCAATAGTTTATTGCTTTTTTCCTTTTTATCCATGAACATGTGGTCACCTGTCAATCACTGAGAAGCCAACAACCTTGAGTGGTTCACTTCTGTATACTGGTCCTTATTCTTTTATTTTGATACCTGATTTTTAAAAAACATATCAGTAACATTTGCTTATAACATTACATAGTTTTCTTGGGTACAGCAACTTAGTTTGATAATTGTACATACTACATCTTAAATACTACTAAAAGTCTGGTTTTTATCATCACCATAACCCTATTTGACATCATTCCCCACTTTCTCTCCGCTAATACCTTGGCTTTATATTTCAATAGTTTTTTTGTTTATTTATCTTCCATATGTGAATGAATACATGTATATTTTGCCATTTTAACTTATTTCCCTTCACATATTCCCCTTTAAAAGCCACCATTTGTTAAAAATTGACAGTTTACTGTGATGTGGCTGAGTAATATTCCATTGTTTATGTATATGCCACATCTTTCATATTCATTTATATATTGTTATATTGCCTGCTATTTTTATTTCTATGAACTAGGGTCTGGAGACAGTGCTCAGTGAACTAAGTCATGCATTGCAAATGGAATGCCTGCATTCAATGCTTATAATATCCCAAACCCAGAGTTAGGAGTATCCCTGAGCACAAAGTCCAGTGTGATCCCAAAATAAACAAAAAAATTTAACAGGATGATATCACTTGTGTATAGTATTTAGAAATTACAATGAGAGAATTTAATGGTTTAAGTGGGAGTTGTCTAGAACATTCTTGGTCCTAGAGTACTGTGAAGAGAAGAAAATAGAGTGCAGGAGAAGAAAGACATGTGTGAAATTATGGGAGCAGGGGCCAACAGAACTCAGGTGCATTAGTGATGTTAAGGAAGGACAAAATTAAATATCCAAACCATGGTGTCAACACAATGAAATTATAAGACCCAAACTTTAATAACCAAACTTGAAAAGGTGACTATTATGATGGCAGACTGGGGCAGGGGTTGGTGGGCAGATGGTATAAGATGGACTCTAGGAGTATATTGATGAAGGTTGATACTGGTGGTGGGATTGATGCTAAAATACTGTATATCTAAAACAAATATGAAGAACTTTGTAAACTACAGTGCATTAAATGCAAATATTTAATAACATTAATATTTTATTTATGCCAGAGCAATCATATAGCAATTACAATACTTTCCTTGCACACAACAAACCTGAATTTGATACTCAGCACCCAATATGGTCCCTCAAGTAGTGCTAGGAGTGATACCTGAATGTACAAACAGAAGTAAACCCTGAGGAGTGCCAGCTGTGGCCTAAAGACAACAAAAAGTATTTTACAATATTAATGTATTTCAATAAAATATAAGCCCATTATAGTATGAACCATTAAAGGAAACAACAGAGAATCCTAGGTTGAAGGGAGCTTAGCAATTAGGCAAATCAGCTGAACCTACCAATTCCCCTACTTTCAGTATTCATTTATATATTGGTGTATTGCCTATTATCTTTATTTCTATGAGCTAGGGTCTGGAGACAGTGCTCAGTGGACTAAGTCATGTTCCCCTCAAGGAACAAGGACCCTGATGGGACAGAGGCTCCTGTAGAACTCTCCTATAGAATCATCTGACTGTTCAGAGTACTAAGATACATATACATATACATATACTATACTATAATATTCTATAATATTCTCTTAGAGAACCTGAATATTAAGTAAGCCCTTACAAGAGGAAGCCCACAATTACTCAACTACACAATAAATGAAGAGATGACTCTAAATATAGCCTTTAGAGTTCCAACCTGTTCTATTTTCCTAAGTAAGATATTTTATATTTGTAGTTCAACATTTAACTTTCCATCCACAGGGAAGAAAGGTCAGTAACTCCTAAGAAAAATGACAGAAGTTTTTATCTATTTTTATTATTAAATATGGAGCTAAATAAAACAATTTTAAACACCTGGTTAGTGGTTATATTTTTATTTAATCAGTTATTAGTTCAGAGTCCATGGTTTTGTATTTAAGTTATTAATTTGCTTGTCTGAGTCCCTAGTACAGTTGGTCATCCTCCTCAGGGCATCAATAGATTTTCACAGGACTGAAGTAATTCTGTGCTTCTTTGAGAAAGAAAATTTCACAAAATTTATTCTGTGCAGTGAATTGAACAGCTCTAGTTGTATTGGGAGCTTTCCTTTGGGAAACCTGTCCCTTTTTCAGTGGTACTAGAAGTGACAACAATGGGAAAGGCTTAACAGCTCACTGAACAGTGACTAGTGTACTGCAGCAATTGATTAATCTTTTCACCAATGCATTTCCCTTCACTTCAAATGAACATAAGTGGAAACCACACTTCTGCCCTCCTAACTACTACTGTGCTCTGTCTGATAGGATAGTCTAGCTTCTTGTTGTCAGCAGATCTGCACTACTTCCAAAATATGTGCAGATAGCCTCCATCAGAGAAGTAGGGACCTCTAGATCAGAAGCTAGTGTGAGAACTCTCTGAATCACTAATGTGCAATTTGAACTCTTTTTTTACTCTTTCTATCTCTAACACAAACACACACACACACACACACACACACACACACACACACACTATAATCTAGAATGCCCCTTCCTTGTCTCTTTCTTTTGTCATATTTTCCCTAGTAAAAAATCCCAGAGGATAACCACTTGCAAACCTCATTAAAGGTCCCTGATGTTGATGGAGGACCAATCCCTACTATAAGACCATGAAGCTTAACATGAGATGAGTGGAGGAAAGATGCTCCATTCAGAAAATACAAGAAAGGTGAGAGGAAGGACTTAAATAATTTGACCATTCTTCAAAACACCTCCCTGGGAGATACTTCAACTCATAAGATTCTTTCCTTGCTTCTCTCTAGTTTATCATATGAAAGCAAAATTGCCCATTTAAAACCAAAGTTGCATGCATGACCCTTACTAACATCACTTGTTATCTGAGTTTAGAAAAATGAGCAAGTAGACCTACAAACTCACTTAGAAGACTCTGAGATGAGTGGTACATAGGATCCCAGTTTTTGCACATGGGCCTTTCTTTCTCAGAGCTAGAGAGTCAGCACAACAAAGAAACCTATTATGTTCTTGACAAGTATTTTCAATGGTTACTGGATATATAATGGAAATATAAATAACAAGAATAAAAAGAACTGTATCTAGCTGAAAAAGTATCAGAATAATGGGAAGGAAGCCCCAAAGGCTGATGGATTTGGTGATAATGTTCTCTTCAACAAAAGAAGTGCAATCACAACAACTTGTAACTAGGAATGCCACAGTAATTAAAATCAAGGCAAAGTCCTGGAGAGAACATTTGTAATCCTCTTTATAATGACCATATTTAAGGCTCATTATTTGTTACCCGAGTATCCATTAAAGTATTGAACAGCTTAAAAACTCTACAAAGAATAATAGCTCATATTTTGCTTGCAGTGTTATTAGAAAATACATATGAAAGCAGCTTCGCAATTTTAAGAGGCATATTTTGCCTGCAATATATATGTATGTCACTATCTATTAAAATATATAATGTTGTATTTCTATCATTGTACATCTGACTCTAAGAATGATCCTATTTCTTTGAGCTAGGAATGTTCACATGCATCTCCTTCATCTCCAAGCTAAATGTATAAATAGCTCAGTCCTTCACTGGACAGAATTTTTAATATTTCACAATTGACTGAATTACAAATCCTTCAAACATCAACTAACCATCTAGAGAAGATAATTCTATTATGTATTTGAGGAAGAAATATTTTGGTTTTCTCTGTATTTTCTTATGTATTTGTAAATGATATAATGAAAATGTTTTTGTTTTTGTGCCACATCTGGTGGTGCTCAGGGCTTACTCCTCATGCTGCACTCAGGGATCAGTCCTGGTGGGCTCTATGGACCATATGAAGTACCAGGGATCAAGCCCAGGCCATCTTAGACAAGGCAAACACCCTACCCTCTCTACTATTGCTCTGGCCTCATAATCATAAGTTATTATGTAGCTTGCTTTACTTCTCATATATTTATATTAATCATATTAGCTCTAAATCAAAGTTGTAGGTACCACTAGTATTGCTTGAGGAGCTTGATAGGATTAATACAGTATTGAGTACCAATGTTGCACTACAAAATTCAACTACTCAGTAATAATGTGGTCATAGATTCTTTTTTGTACATTAAATTTCTTTTTTTCTGGACTTAATATGAACAAGAGAACTTCTGTTGTTATGTTAACCTTTTGTTAGAAGCTTTTGTTGTTAATTTGCAAATATTGAGAAGTAATTAGTAATTTGCAAATACTGAGAAGTAGACTGTATAAACTGGTATACTGTTGATAGTCTAGCCACCTGTGACGTTACTTTGCAACAGTTTTCTCTCTGATGTGATCCTATAATTAAAGGGCATTTTTATGAGACAGTGAATAATAGGTCAACAACATGGGGCTATGCTCCCCATTTGTTTTCTCTCTACTATCTATTACAGCGTTTTTTGAAATCTAACATGAGGTATGCTAGTTCAGCAAACACAAAGTAATAAAGATGGCAGGTACTTTCACCATGTATGTGCTAGTTAGTCTCTTTGGCCTTAGTGTTTTTATTTCTAGGGAAAATGTGGACATATGCTTTCTGAAGTTTCTTTCTATTGGCTTACTGAGAAATATCTTCTAGCATATGTGTCCTTAGTGTAAATATCTAACTATTCATACTAATGAACTGACCACTTTTAGAACCTCTTTTAATATATGAGACCTTTAGATATTTTTTAATATAAGGATGGTGGTTGAGAGTCATGGGCACTTTGGTTGTGGTGGAATGCAATAACTTTGTACATTAATATCAAGTTCAACTGTACTACACCTATATTGCCTAAACTGTATGAAAATTTTATACATATAAAGATAAAGGTAAACAGCATGTATTAGATAAATATAAAGATACCATATAAGTATTCTATATTGGAAAAGCCTCATATTAATATTTTCAACATGCTTGTCCTATACATAACAAGGTTTATAAAGTTTTATAAAGGGAAATAGATGTATGCATTTTGTTTATAGTCAAATGCTGGCAGAAATGAGACAAAGAACTTGTAGGCCACTACCAAAATTTCTGATAATATCAATAAATAGAATTTTATGACATCCTCTAAAATCAAGAATATACATTGGGTGACAAACTAGAACATATGACGAATACAAAAACAGGAGCAGTTAATTTATAAAATCTATACGTATAATACTATATGTATAGTAGTACAGAGGTCTTAGATAAGATACTAAATTCTAGGGGCCGGAGAGATAGCTTGGAGGTAAGGCATTTGCCTTTCATGCAGAAGGTCATCAGTTCAAATCCGGCTTCCCATATAGTCCCCCTTGCCTGCCAGGAGCAATTTCTGAGCATGGAGCCAGGAGTTTCCCCTGAGCACTGGTGAGTTGTGACCAAAAAAAAAAAAAATCACACACACACACACACACAAAAGATACTAAATTCTAAAGTAGTGAGTAAAAGTAGAGTTGAAATGAATTTTGAATGGCCAGTTAGGATAAGGCATTCTGCGGGCCAACAAAAATAATTATAAGAGATGGCACATGGCTCCAGGAGAGGAGCACATGCCTAGAATGTGTAAGGCTTCAAGTTTGATTACTAGCTCAACATAGCACACAGAGATTCTCTTTGATGGCTGTCATGCCTCCAGAACTCTCAGGTCCCAAGCACAAAAGCTTTGGAGTAAGCATTGAATCATCAGGCTAGTGCCACACAGGAGTAGGCCCAGAACCTCCATTTCTTAGGTATGGACCCACTTAAAAAAATAAATAAGCATTAAATTAAGATAGACTTGTTTTTCAAGCCTCTATTCTACCTTGAACACATAACTTGTTTGCTTGTCTCTGTGTCTCTTTGCTTGCTATTTGGGCCCAAATTCTCTCTTAAACATCTAGCCCTTCCTTACCCCCTCTCATTTTTCTAAGTAAGTTTCATTTAATAAGAACTGCCTTGCTTCACCAAAAAAAAAAAACAAAAACTAGGAAGAAAACAACATAATGTGGGTCTCAGTAGTAAAGGACAAATATGAGTATTTAGTGGAATCTATTATATATAATCTAACACTATAGCTTTACTTTGTTGTTATTGTTGTTTTGGTCCACATCCTAATTACTCAGAGTTACTACTGTCTCTGCACTCAGAAATAATTCCTGGAGGGTTGGGGGGAACTACTTGGGATGCCAGAGATTGAATTCAGGTTAGCCATGTGTAAGGCAAAGACCCTATCTGTTATACTGCCGCTAGCTCTAAAAAAAAAAAAAAAAAAAATCCACAGGTTGTGAGATTACCCTAGGTATTGTGTTTCTAAACTCCACACAGCTGGGTCTGAAGAAGCAGGGTAGCAGTGAAGAAATAATACACCAGAACAATAAGAAAAGTCAAGAATTCAGTGGCTTTTAAAGTGGCTTCTCATGGCTACTTCCTCATGGTATATCTGAGCATTAAGCTAAAACTCACTTTTTCATTATGCCAATACCCATCCACCAGTTTGGGGAAGATGGAAAGTAGACAAAAGTTTCTATCCAGTGGGCTTTTACATATCAAAGGAACAGGTTTAAGAAGGAGGAAGTTGGGAGAAGACCTTTGTTTGGGGTTGATAGCTATGTGTCATCTTACACAACCCCCACCACATTTTTATAGTCCTTAAAAATTAAGTAAGTGATGCCTGAGTTCAAGACACAGTTGAGTGCAGTTGTTTGCATTTTCAATCTGACTGAAATGATAATATAGATCCAGTTTCTAAAAGACCAAAAGGACACTTGGGAAAAGCAATGAGAGAGGGAAGAACGATATCCTAATTTTAGAAGCTAGGAAGCAGATTGCTATATTCTAGAAGAACCATCACCCCCCCTCCAAAACAAAACAAAACAAAACAAAACAAAACAAAAAACCTGAGTAGTAAATGGCACTGAGGCATACTGAAAAGTAACCTGAAGCCTCTGTAAAACCCCAAACCCTGAAGATTGATAGTACCTGTTATTTCTGTGTATATTGGTGATATTGGGTCTGGAAGTTAGGAACCTGGTTTACCTTTGTAGAAGTGAGCATTCCAGGCTTCTGCTCTGCTCCTTACACTATGGGAATTAACTCCTCTGGTCTCTGATTTGTAACTTAGAATTCTCTTTCTTGGCAAACAATTAAGTAGGTTAAGACCATTTTCAGATATTCAAGTTTCAGAAAAATCAACATTAAATTTATTCTGGAAGAGTCCCCTTTGTGTATCTTCCTTGGTATATTTCTGCCCATAAGCTCATTCTTAGGAGATACTCTGAAAAAGATTCCATGGGTACAGGGAATGCCAGGTCCTAGACAGGATGGGTGGTGGACATTCCTCCCAAAAAATTGGGTGGGGTTCCAAGTAAGACAAATTCTTAGAACAGTTAGGTCAATTATAAGAACTCAGAGAAAAAGAGAAAGTGCTTCAGGCTTAGCCCAATATTTTTATATATGAAGTTTTATAACCCTTGGGAATCAATAAAAATAGATAAAAATTAAAATGTATTAGGATAAGGAAAATAAACATGTAGAAGATAGAGCATACTTGTGATGTTAGTGTAAGTCCACTATAGTCATTATAATATCAAACTTGAGCATCAATTCAACAAAAATTGGGTTTTCATCAGATTGGGATTATCATGGTAATAAAATGTGCTATTTTTTTTTACTGGGAATGGAAGGATGCTTGTGATGTGCAAAGTGAGCTTAATCTTCCAGAGTAGAAAAATCTGTGTTTGAAAAATCAAGAAACAGTAATACAGACTATTAGAAGAGTAGCTATAAAACCAAAGAATCAGCTTGAATTTTCATCATTTTCATAATGATTTGAAAAATGGACTTTCATTAGGGGTAAAATTGTAGGATTAATGCTTTTCAAACTGATTGCCTTTTCAAATTTTGTGCAAATAAAACTAACTGAAACACTAAACAGATGAGTGTGTGATTCAGTATAAGAAAACTGGAGATAAAATCCAAATGGAGGGAAGACCTGATAAAAAGTTGTAATTTTAAAAATGTATCTTATTTCAAGCAGGGTAATGATGAGAAGAGATGAGATTTAGAAATGTCTTTAGTAGGATATCTTGATCTGGGAGTTAGATCAAGGAGGACTGGAAATCGTGTGCAGGTTAACACAGGTTGGGATCAGAAGATACACAGTATGACTTGCCTGACACCCTCTATTTTATCTCTGACACAGGCTCACTGCCTTTCAGAGAGGCAAACATATCTCCTATTATCCTCCACACATCCAAAAACATTTCCCTAAACTTTATCTCTCTACACCTTCCCATATTCTACTTTCCCTCACATCTCAAATCCCACACAACCCACCTCTCGATAGTTCCTCACCACCCTACATGCTCTCATCTCCCCTTTTGTCCCCAAATCTCCCCATTTCCGACCTCCTTACAAATACACACACGCACACACACACACACACACACACACACACACACACACACACACACACACCCCTCACCCCTACCCACCTTCCATCTCCTCATAGTTCTCTATGTCTCCCTAAGACTCCTCTTTTGGGGGCATTAAGGAAACATCACATTGAGACTATATATAATGTATGGGATAAACACACCTACAGTCCTTTATTTTAGGTGAACAAAGTGTGTGATGTTCTAAGAACTGACATAATAAGAAATAAATAATTGTAGTGCCTCTGGGAGGTAGTATTTTTAAAGTTGTCAGCGTTTCCTTGAGTGAGGGAGGAAGGAAGGAAGGAAGGAAGGAAGGAAGGAAGGAAGGAAGGAAGGAAGGAAGGAAGGAAGGAAGGAAGGAAGGAAGGAAGGAAGGAAGGAAGGAAGGAAGGAAGGAAGGAAGGAAGGAAGGAAGGAGGAAAGGGAGGGAGGAAAGGGAGGGAGGAAAGGGAGGGAGGAAAGGGAGGGAAGGGAGGGAGGGAGGAAAGGAAGGGAGGGAGGGAGGGAAGGGAGGGAGGGAGGAAAGGGAGGGAGGGAGGAAGGGAGGGAGGGAGGGAGGAAGGGAGGGAGGGAGGGAGGGAGGAGGGAAGGAAGGAGATAAAGAGAAAAAGGCAATATATTTCAAGTATGTCAAGGACTTTTTAAGATGATAATGTCAACATTCAGATAACCAATGTGGAAAGCTCTTTTAGAAGACAATTTACAATCCCTGGGAAGCCACCAATAGACTTAGGTGCCAGGAACCACACAATGGATACTCTTAGATATATGTGTGGGAATTTTACTGATAAAACTCACTGATTATTTATGTTTCAATTGAATCTGTATTATTTTGCAAGGCAATCCATATTTAATAATAGGAGACATCATTTAAAGGAATCTAAAAATAAAATAATATTAAAAAGTAAAATTTTACCTTCTTGAAACTATATTTTTTATTCTTGAAGCAGATAGGTCACGTAAACATTTTGAAAACAAATACACTGAATATCCATTAAAGCTATAGCATCTATGTCAAGTTTAAAACAAACATATATAGTTCTAAATCAGCTGGTCATGTTCATAAACCTTTATAGAGAATAAAAGAACAAACTTAAGTAAATATGTCAATATGTGATTATAATTATAAATTAGCTTAATGATATATTTGTAGTTGAAAAGAAATGTCAAAGACTTTTGAAATGCTATTTGAATAATTCAGTGAATTAAATTACTTCTGGCATATTTTAAAAGCTTTTATACATTGTAGAGACTTAGCAGAATAGCCCATTAAAAGTTTAGTAGTAGGAAGAGTCCATTATACTTCAGAGAGACTGGTTGGTCTGTTTGACCCTGTCTCTCCCTCTCCTACTTCTCCAGCGCCTCTCTTTTGAGCCTCTTTCCCTTAACCCCCTCACTTAACCCCCAGGAAATTAACTTCATCATCAGATCTTATAGTGACTTTGCCTCAGAAGAGTTTCTACCAAGACCACTCCAGCTCTTTTTCTGGACTCTAAACTGAGGTCCCTCAAATTCATCAACACCTAGCTAGTTTGACCTACTTCTTCATTAGGACCCAACAGAATCCTTTTATCTGCCTTCTCTAGATAGATGGTTATGTCAAGCTTCTCCTCTGACTTATCCCCATGGTTCAAAACAGGATTGGGCCTATCACTTTAGCAAACTTCCCAGGAAATTCCTCTCTTGATTAAAAACATTATCTGCCTTATCAAGGTTAGTATCATCTCTTCTCTACCTTGATACTACTACTTGTTCTACTACTGGTTCTTTCTGTGTGTCTCTGTCTCTGTCTCTATAGCCTACCTTACTCTGCTATATTAGTTCCTCTTTGGAAACTTTCCAGCCTTTTCTCCTTTAGGGTGACAATCTCGGCTCTGTGCCCCCAAAAGATTAAATAGGGTGTTGCTCTGCTCAGTACAACTTTTCCTGAACGAATGAACCAGTCAATTTATTCATTCAGCAAATATTTATTGAAAAACTACATATTATGTAGTGGCCAGTAAAGAAACAAATGTGGTGATGTTTATGTAGTTTTAGAATATATAACCCAATAAGGAAGTTGACTGCCTTTAGAAAAGGAATTTCAAACACTTAGTTCAATATTTCTCAGCTGTGTTATTTTAAACAAATTATTCAAAATTTCTTTCACACACAAAATAGGGATTAAAATAGTATCTTTTCATGGGGTCAGTGTGTAGGTTGGATGGGTAAATATAGGTGAAGGTTGTTAAAAAACTGGAATTTAAGTTTCTGTGGGTAATGCTGATACAAGCTGAAGTGGGATAGAATGCAGAACTGAAGAATCATGTTCAAATCTCATCTATACTACTCCAAAATGATTATCTTGACCTTGGAATAATTGAAACTATTCAACCAAGACAAGAAATTTATTGGTACATAATTTTCAGTGTGTCTTGCAAATCTCTAAATTCATATAGTTCATGTCTGCGCTATATTAACTCCTCAAGTAATAAGGGCTAGAGACAGACTTCATCTATCTGGCCCCATGTCACTTTTGAAGAGCCATAATACTAAACCCGTTTTATGGTTGTCAGGTCTTTAACTAATCTATAATAAAATTGTGTAAAAAATAAAATAAAAATAGAACAAATTGGAAAATAAAATCATAGAATAAATGCTAGTTAAAAAATGACAGAAGGGGCCAGAAAGATAGCACAGCAGGTACGGCATTGTCTTGAATGCAATTGAGCCATGTTCAATTCCAGGCTCCCATACATCCCATATAAGCCTACAAGGAGTGATTTATGAGAACATCAAGTGATGAGTAACCCCCTAGCACTACTGTGTATGGTCCCATCACTCCCAAAAAGGAAAATAACACAGAGGGCCAACAAGATAGCTCAAGTTGTGCATCACATGCTTAGGATGTGCATGATTGATTTGAATTCCCGATAGTACTTGAATCCTAAGCATTGCCTGACTCCCAGCATCACTGATTATGGCCCTATTTTAAGAAAAAAAAATAGTAACATGCAAATCAGCTTTGAAAGCACTAGATACATAATAGTTTAAATCCATATATGTTCACCTTGGGAACTCTATGATAAGCAACTTTTAAACTCATCTGTTACAATACTGATTCAGTGTGAAGGTTCATGGTTGTAACTTTATTCAGGTCCTGTAAGGCTGGTAGTAATTTCCTGGGCCATCTTTGCCAGCCAATGATGCTCAGAGGTCTCCATGACCAAACACAGTGATGTTCAAAGAACCAGTAGTATCGGGATTCACACCAAGGTCATCTACAAATAAGGCATATACCTTAATGTTTATACTATCTCTCCAGTCCCAACAAGTAAAAAGTTTTACCATATTTAAAGGAATATGGTGATACAGAATATCAAATTTTTTAGGAACATGGAGCTATCAAGTATTCATTTCTAACTTTAGAATAATCATAGTGAGGTTGGAACACATAAGCTACCACAGGATCTTATGAATAGTCATACTTCCTGATGCTGTGAAGTTTAAACTGTGTGAAAAATATAAAATGCACTTAAATTAATGTGTATGTGGGGGAATGTTTGTGAGAATACATCAATACATTGAATTCACTAACCTGCCATTCAGGACAGTCTTGAAGCAATGCTGGCATGTAGAAGTGACATTCTAAGACTGGTATTGTGACCTTGATATGTCCTTAGTGAAGGAATAAATCTGATTTTATCACAATGTGCATGATCATTTCCTCAGACATTTCAGTCAAAAGTCTAAGGTTAGATATGACTCTTTCTCCGCTGCTCTACCCTCATCTTCTTCCTTCAGTGTCCAGTGTCCTCTCCATCTCTTTTTTTAATTGAAACACATATTTATTGAACACCAGATATGTCCCTGACGGTCCCCATAGAACTTTCTATTATAGATCTTTGTGATGATGGCATTATCCTATCTTGTTGCTGTTGTTCTTCAGTATGGTAGTCACCAGCAATATGTGCCAATGTAACAGTTGAAATAGGCCTTATGTGAATGTGAATTTTTTTTAAATTTTATTGAAAGAGTAACATGTGGCTAGTGGCTTCTATTTGGTATACCATAGTTTCAAGATATTATGGTTAATCAATATAGGTCATTTTCCTCATTTTCCTAGTCTAGTGAAAATAAAGGCAGTATGTCAGCCCATAAAATATAATAAGTGTTTTCATTTAATAGATAATTATGGTCAATTTATTCAATATATATTCACTGTGTACCTCTCATACTCGGGTTCATTTAGGGTTGGTTTTTTTTTTTTTTTTGGCAAATATGGAATCCTTGTGAAAATACAGGAAAGCAAAATTAGAAATGGGACAAAAACATGAATTTAAATAGTCGGGTGAACTTATGCCCTTCATATGTGAAAGATATAAGTGAAGGGTCAACACAGAACCTGCAAATTTTATTTACCCAATGCTTCTCTTTGGCAACCAAGCTCCCATTTTTTTCTGTCATTGTTAATAAACGATACCCTTTATTGCACATGTTTCCTGTCAATCTGGGAACTTTACAAAATGCTTTGTTTGGTTGTCACTTAGAAAGATGTGTATGAGTTGCTGACCTGTGATTCACTCCCCTATCTGGAGGAAAGTATGGCATTCATTCTTTTTCAGGGTTAAAAACTTTCTCCTGACAGATTGCAGTCACCTCATCAGCAGACCTGATGTTCACAGCATGTGGGTTTGGGAAGATCCACACTCCCCAAACGCATGTTCCAGAATTGCTTTCCAAGGTTTCACTTTGAAATATTCCCAACTACAGGTCTCATAGACCAAGAGACATCTGCCGATTTAACTAGGTTCTTAAACCACGTGCTGTTCAACACAAATAGAATGAAATCTGTCTTGTGGGCTTGAATTTTGTTTTTCTATCTAAAGTAGACTGGGAGCTAGCAGTCCATGAGAATGAAGAATGAGCAAAACAGAATTGGTATTTATCTCAGAAAGCAATTTCATTTCTACTTTACATTAAAAATAAAGAGAAAAGTTTGGGCATCTAACTAGATAATTGGTAGAACTGAAAGTGTGAGCCTGGATATTTCCAAGCTGTTGAAGAACTAAGTCCAAATGATTTATTAAGTATAATGTAAGGAAATAAAACTAATGGGGAAAATAAGACTTCTTATTCTTGTGACAATCTACTTTGTTAGAAGCTAACACTAGATTTACCTTGGAAGTTTCAATAATGAGCAGACAACTATTTAAGATGTTGGATATATTAAAAAATTTTAGCTTTGGGGCCCGGAGAGATAGCACAGCGGCGTTTGCCTTGCAAGCAGCCAATCCAGGACCAAAGGTGGTTGGTTCGAATCCCGATTTCCCATATGGTCCCCCCGTGCCTGCCAGGAGCTATTTCTGAGCAGACAGCCAGGAGTAACCCCTGAGCAACGCTGGGTGTGGCCCAAAAAACAAAAAACAAAAAACAAAAAAAAAATTTAGCTTTGATCTGGAGCCTTAGTTCAATAGGTAGAGCATTTGCATTTCATGTGACCAACCCTGGTTCAAGCTCTGTCATTATATATATTCCCTGGAGCATTGCCAGGAGTGATCCCTGAGCACAGATAGCAGTAAGCCCTGAGCATAAAGAGTATATCTTCCTCTCCCCCAAACATCAACAAAAATTTAGTTTGGCAAAGGAATCATTTCATTGCACAGGTGGCTAATCTGACCCACAGTTTAGTTCTAATGCTCAGCCTAATGTTAAGACTGAGTTTAGGAACTGGAACAATAGTAGAGCGAGTAAGGCATTTGCCTTGCATGCTGCTGGGTTCAATCCCCTCCATCCCATATGGTCCCCGGAGCCTCTCAGGAAAAATTTCTGAGCACAGATACAGAGTGTCTCCTAAGAACCACCAGGAGTTTTCCCCAAAAAACAAAGAGACTGAGCCTAGATACAGGTTTATTGACTTGGTGTTCTCTTCAAATCACTACCGTATGTTCTTGGTTGGTTTTGTTATTTCTCATATGCGAAATCCAAAACCAATGGCTGAAGGTGAGACTATTGTATGTGGTAGTAGATAAATCTACTCAGACTTTTTCCCTTCATTTCCCATCATCTCTGCACCCCTCATATATCTCCACAATTTTGATGTTCATCTCTTTTTTGTTCCTTTTTATGTGTTTTCTCTCCTTAACACATCCATCTCACTGCAAAAGAACTGTACTTGGATGGATCAAGTAAATATCAGGAATTGAAAATAGAGCATGAATGGAAAACCACACTACAGCATGGACAGACCATGCCCATTTGGTTCTAGAACCACCATATTTCCAATATGACACATAGAACAAAAAGTGTCTAGTAGCGATTAAGTATGCTGAAAGAGTGAAGAGTCAGTCTTTTAAGATTGGGTATGTTTTTCTGAGGTTATTGAGTCAGACTCAGCCCCAATAAAGGTAAAAATTTTCACAAAATAAATCAAAAATATAATTTTATTTCAAAGCAGTAATGCTACATAACCAACATGTAGTTTATTTTTTACATACAAATGTGTTTATTTAAGTATAATTTAAGAGATGACCACTTATTGAAAGAATGCAAGTTATTTTAGATTAAGAGTATGTTTAGCCTTAGAAATCATACATGGTACTCATTTTACATAATAAGAAAGGGGCATCCAAATTACTGAAAAGATTTTACCCAATATCATATGTTAGGATTGAGAGAGGTCCTTTGAACTTTGGGCACTTGGCAATGTTCCATGTCACCATCCTTTAAGGCATAAGCCAATGTTATATTTATCATACTCAAGTAATCACACACAAAATATTCCTAAGAATCAGAACCATATATATCCCTTTTCACTAGTGCCAACAGTCTAAATTAGTTGGTTTTTTTTTATTGCAGTAACAAGTAGTAAGTAGCAAGTTTCTCTAAAAAAGTAAAAATCAACTTATTTTTAGGTATGTTGATATATGAACATTATCAAAAAAGAAATACTAGTTTATTATTCTTATTATGCTGCATGGCTTTCTCTTCTTGAGTACTTTGTATGTTAGAACCATACTTTAAATGTGGTTTCTTTTTGTTTAATCCCTTTGTGTGATTCTCGTTTTATTCATTATTTTATTTTACTTTGGAGGAAAATGCTATGGATAGTTAGAGTTTTCCATTTAAATCAGATGACTCTAAAGTTAAAGTTCAACATCTGTCAAAATGCCACAGTCAACACAACCTCTCATAGCAATTCAAACTCATCATTCTCCACACACAGTGTTTTGCCAACCCATTCCTTTCCACACGCAGAGGACTGGACCTGATGCAAGAGCACCATAAGGATGATAAAAACAAATAGATATGAGAAAAAAGCATAGGATCAAGGACTCACAGCCTCATGGACTGAGATTCTTGACTACTCTCCAATTATATAGTATTTATTGTTTATAAACTGTAAATACAGAAAGAAAAAGGGCAAACATTAACAGACAGTTGTATTTCCATGCTAATATAACCTGGTTAGGCTTTTGCATATCCAAAGTGCTTGATAATTAGTAATTAAGTGTCCTTAAATTACCGTTTTGGCCCCTTTCACACATTATACTCTTCTAAATAAGAAATTTATTTTCTAGCTAACTGTACATTCCACATATTCCATATCTATGGGTCTGACTTTGCCTTGCCTTCTTTCCACTATGTTAGTGAAGTGCACCCTCAGTATTTGGACTCTGGTTTTCCTTCCATCCCTATGTGACATCAGCCAAGCACCCTGAATACTTTCTTCAATGAATCCCCCCCTGTGGGTGTACCCATTTGAAACCCTAGACCCACCCATTTCGGGGAGGGGTCTTGGGAACCGGATAGTAGGCGTAACCTTACCTGCGAGCCCCTCCCATTCCTGGGAGGGGTCTGGAAAAGGTTAGATAAGGCATGGACCAAGGGAATTCGGGCCTTTGGCCGTTCCTCTCTTGGCCCGGCTCGGCTCCCTGGCTTTTGAATCTTGGGGCCGCATGGAGCCCAAAGGAAAGATGGCTGAAAGGAGTTTAGATACAGGGCCAAGAATAACCAGTGCTTGAAAGGTTATGAATAGGCCACACACACGTGGTGGCTAGGGCTTGAATAAAGATGATTCTTCCTAACGCCTGACTGTGAGTGAGTGATTTCACCTGGGCCTGGGACTCGCGGACTGCATGGAGGTTGCAGAGCCACGTGGGCTGGATGGCATCCTCCACCATCCAGCCCCACCGATAATTATTTAACACAACACCCCCCCCCCCCATATCCCTACTTGAATGGTGGCACTCTGCCCTCATTTTCAGGCTTCCCCACCCTAACCTATCTTGCTCCCTGCATTATGGTGCTCTCACCAACTCAACATGCAAATCTCACTGCAACAGAGTATATAGCCCTTCTTTTCTACTGAAAATTTTAGGTCCCACAATTCATTCATCCAAGGCTGATTGAATTCAGCTCTTACATCAAATTCCTATGCCCCACCTTCTACACATCATGCATTCCATTTGGTTGTCTTCCTTTGAATTTTCTGAACCTCTCATCTCTCTGTTATGTCTTATCATTATACATTCTCTTTTTGTTTGAAATTTAATGATTTTTTTTTTTTTGCGTGTGGGAGGAAAAATTCCTTTGGTCACACCTAGGAGCTATTTCTGGCTTAATACTAAGGCATGATCCCTAGCAGCACTCAAGGGACCATATTTGAAGCCAGTAATTTAAACTATGGTGGCAACCACAATCCCTTGCTAGAAAAAGGGTTTGCCTTCTTGCTAAGTCTCTGGATAATGAAATATTTCCCTCTAGATGCCTTGTACATAATTTTCAGCATCTCCTCGCCCTGGGTAACATCTAGCTCCCTTGATGGGCTATCCCTTTTTTTTTCACGATGCAATTCCAGGATCATATCTATGTGTTCATAGTATTTCTGACAGTTTACTTGCTATGAAGAATGATTATTTACTGATTGTCCAAGTATTTTTTGAATTATGATGAGGGGAGGTAAGAGGTTCTAACACTCATCGAAAGGGCTTGCCACAACCCTGCTAAACTTCCAGTGATAAATAACTGAAGTGAGGACCTGTGCCTTTCATTAAGAAGCTCCTGCATGAGAGGATTTAGCACACAGGAGACTCCCAAACAGACATTTCTGGATGTGTTGAAGAAATGCTGGTGATTTCTGGTTCAAAACTAAACGAATTATTCAGGAATATGCCCTGAGCATTGTAGAGTATGGCCATATATCCGTCCTCCCACCCCTGAAAAATGAACAAATCAAGATATAGCCTTTGTTAAAGTACGTGTCTTATATGCCACCAACCCTGGTTAAATCATTAGTCCCATATATGTTCACCATATATGCCAGAATATCCTTGAGCATTGAGCATTGGGCATTGAGCCAAGAGTAAGGCCTGAGTACTTCCAGTTGTGGCCCAATCCCACCGCACCCATAGAAAAATCAAAGTAAGAAAATTAAAGTTCAGGGCTCAGAGCAATAACACAGTACAGAGGTAGGGCACTTGCCCTGCATATAGCCAATCCAGGATGAAACTTGGTCTGATCCTCTGTGTTCCATAAGGTCCCCTGAGCCAGGAGCAATTTCGATTTCTAAGTGCATAGCCAGGAGTAACCCCAGAGTGTCACAGGGTATGGCCCCAAAAGAAAAAACTATAGGCAAAAATAAAAGCAAAGTTCATAAGGAAACATTATTAAAGTATTAATTACTAACAAAACTGAGAGCACATATTTTGCCAAACAAAATACTGGTCCACAGTATTTTTACTTCTATGATTTTTTACCCTTGTTCCTTATAGTAAATTTATAAAACTTCTGTGAAACAAAGAACTGTGATTAGTAAATTAGCAAATTTGGGGAGTTGCTTTTTCTGGTTGTGCGCTCCTACTGTAAGACCTTAGTCAAGTCTGGACCAATTACAGCGTGACTTTGTGATGACTGCTATTAACACTAAGTTCATCTCTTTTAAGCCATGTGTGAGGATGATGGAAGCTAGACTGACACTAGGACACTACTCTGCATATTTAAACATGCATACTCTCTCTTACCAGCAGGGGTTCATCTTCTCTGAGTAGTTCACATGAGTGAAGACATGATTTTATCCTTAGACTTTACAAGCCAAAATATGCCCAAAGATTTTTCACAACATATGTATTATTGACATTTCAAATATTGAAATTTTATACAGGTTCCTGGCATAATTTTTAGAATTCACCTTGCATACAGTGTATGTTTTATAAACTTCTTAAATTATATTGAATTTCTATTGTCAATTGCATATTATACAACTATTCATAAACTGTCTTCCTAAATTTTCTTAGGATCTTCATATTGTGTGGTAAGGGAGTAAGAAGAGGTAGAAGATGAATAGGAATAGTAACTAGATAAATGGAAGCTCTACTTCTTTGTCATTTTATTTCATTAACAGAATTTAGCAGCTATGAAAAAAAAAGCGTGTGTATTTTTCTCCTGTTAGCATTTGGGTGGATGGTGTCACATGACATATGATTTATAGTTAACTTAACCATCTTGTTCAATGACTCCTATTGCTTTGATCCTCAAAGAGAATAACATAGATCTCTCTGTCTCTCCCTGACTTGCCTCTCTTTTTCCTTTCTCTCCTCCCTTCTTCCCTTCCCCTCCCTCATTCTTTCTTTCCCTCTCTGCCCCATTTCTCTCTTTCTTTTCTCTATAGTGTATATGGCTGCCCCTTAGCCAAAAAAAGAAAAACTCAAGATAAGCAGCCTCAAGAACCTGCTCCCAAAAGGAAAGCATTTGCGGTGAAAGCAGACAGTTCCTCAGTAGATGAATGCTATGAGAGCGATGGCACTGAGGACATGGATGAAAAGGAGGAGGAAGAAGAGGAAGAGGAGGAGGAGTACTCTGAGGATGACGATGAGCAGAGAGATGAGGATGATGAAGATGAGGAGGTAGATCGAGAGGAAGAGGAGGAGCTGGAGGAGGAAGATGAGGATGATGATGAGGATGGAGAGGATGTAGAAGATGAGGAAGAGGAAGAAGAAGAGGAGGAGGAGGAGGAAGAGGAGGAAGAAGAAGAAAATGGTAATCTAAAATTTTAGCAAAGTATCAAGCAGTGATATGGGCTAGTTTTTCAGTGAGCACTACCTGGTGGTGATATTCATGCCATATTATGTTTGCAGATAAATAACTCAGTCTGGTCATTGCTGAATAGAACCGCTGTTTATGTGTCTTGTAAACTTTTGTTTTAAATATTTTCTTTAAATTTTATTAGATATTAGTTTTTAATTCAGCCAAGTTACTGTCTAGATTGGTTATCATAAAAATGCTTTGATATATTTCAGGTGGACACATTTATTTTACATAGCCACATTTACCCAGGAAGTCAGGTTACCACACAGAGTCTTTCATTTTGAACCTTCTGAGATGCACCAGGAGATACTGCTATGAGCCAGAATGATGCTATAGGGATAACTTAACCCACCTGCTTCTCAACTTAGGAACTTTGTGTGACTCTTGGTACATAAACTGGTGAGATAAGTTTTGTCTCTCAATAGCAAAACGTTTTACTCAGGGACCATTAAGTAGCCGGAAGGGACAGATCACTGCTGAAATAATGTAATTCATTGACTCATCATCTGCTTCCATAGTCAAGGACCTCATTGCTGATTTGGGCCATCTAACTTTTGTCATTGAGACAGATAAGCTGAAAGTTATGTGGGCACAAGGCAGTGAGCATATTTAAGGCACTAAAACATTTAATATGAATTTAACTTTATATGAAGTTTTTGTTAGTGTGAGACTCAAAAATATGACTTCACAGCTAATCCTTTCATTAAAGTAATTTCTTTTCTAGAAAGAAGTGGAAACGTCTAAAGAATCTAGTTATAGTCTATTACAGCCTTAGAGTTTGCCTCAGAGAAATATCAAAGCATGTTTAAAAAGTGAAGGGAAAATTCCTTTCTTACTTTTCTTCCTTGAACTCAAAGCTCTTAAAGAACCTGAATTCTGGGAGAGCTCCTTTCTCAGTATAAAAAAGAGTCGTTTTAGTCAGTGGAGTCAGCTTTTGTAGATCAGGTAGGTGTGAGTTTTCAGTAACTCTATACAGCAGCCACAAACTTACATTTTTCCTTCAGAAGGTATAATAGTTTGTTCCAGGAGACCTGAATTTTATTTACTAATTCTAGGTCATATCAGTGGAAAAGTCCTTAGGAAAGAGTTCACGGTCTACAGTTACTTACACAGCATTATAGGCATATCTCTCTACACTATATTCCTATAAACATACATACATTTTAAACAAATTAATATTTGTTTCCTACAATAATTTTTCTTGTTTGTGTTGATATAATAGAGCTTGGCATTGGCACATTCTAAGCAGGAGTATCAGAACACATAGAGATTCAAATATCACAAACCACAACATAAAAATTAAGCTTAGTCATTGTCACTATTGGGACATCCTAAGAAAAAAGAGTAGCTCTGTGAAATAAACTATGTAGAGAGATAGGCTTGACTAATTTTGAAAATTTTGCCTGATGCCATATTCATTGTGTGCAGCTTGGAGGGAATCATTATTGAGTCTAATTACTGATTTGTGAGTTGGCCATAACATATTATAAAAATGGTATTGCACTTCTGCAGTTTTACTCTCGGTTAGAAAGAGTAGATAATAAATTAAGTATTTAATGAAGTGGGGTATTAAAGGTACAGAAATATGTGTAATTTGACCAAAGTTCTTAGCCAACTTTTCCAAAGTCACACTTTCAATTTTAGTTAATCCAGAGTCAAATTTTAAATAATCTACTTTAAAAGTAATAAGTATGGGGCTGGAGAGATAGCCTAGAGGTAAGGCATTTACCTTGCATGCAGAAGGTCGATAGTTTGAATCCCAGCATCCCATATGGTGCCCCGAACCTGCCAGGAGCGATTTCTGAGCATAGAGCCAGGAGTAACCCCTGAGTGCTGCTGGGTGTGACCCAAAAACAAACAAAAAAGTAAAAAGTGGTTATGTTTCTGTTGTTTGTTTGGTTTTTTTATCATTATTATTTTGTAATTTGTTTCACACCCAGTGGCGCTCAGGGGTTACTCCTGACTCTGTGCTCAGAAATCGCTACTGGCAGGCTCAGGGAACCAAACCCTAACCTATCCAGGATCAGCCAGATGCAAGGCAAAACTCTACTGCTCTGCTCTGGTTCCAGCCCAAAAGTGGCTTTTGTTTGTTTGTTTGTTTTTGGGTAACACTTGGTGGTGCTCAGATGTTACTCCTAGCTCTGTGCTCAGAAATCGCTCCTGGCAGGTTCTGGGGACCATATGGATTTCCAGAGATCAAACCCTCATCCATCCAGGATCAGCCGTGTGCAAGGCAAATGCCCTACCACTGTACTACCACTCCAGCCCCAAAAAGTGGCATTTTTTTTAAAAGAATCATTGTCTTACTGAAATAATATTAGCTTGAGACTCTATAGATTTTTGTTGTTGGTTATTTTTTTATTTTGACTTCAATGCTTAGAAACAAAGTTTTAAAAAACAGATAGCAAAGCAAAACTGAATACATTTTCATAGAAAATTCAAGTATGTGAGCATAAGTATGGTCATAATAATGCCATGAAACAAACAACTAAGTAATTATAATACCTATGATACTGGAGTGATACTAAAGAGGATAGGACATTGGCTTTGCATGTGACCAATCTCAGTTAAATTTCCTACTTCTCATATGGTTCCCCAAGCACTGCCAGGAGTACTTCTTGAGTGCAGAGCCAGGAGTAACCTCTAAGTATCACTAGTGTAACCCAAACCACATCATAAATACTGTTTAATTATTTTTTAAATCATAGTGTCTATTCTACGATTCTAACCACATGGCTGACCGAGCATTATTGGGTTTTTAATTTCAAAATTTGTTGCATTAAATAATTAACGATGGGGCTGGATGGTGGATGATGCCATCCAGCCCACATGGCTCTGCAACCTCCATGCAGCCGGCGAGTTCCAGGCCCAGGTGAAATTACTCACTCACACGCAGCCATCAGGAAGAATCATCTTTATTCATGCCCTTGCCACCACAGGTGTGTGGCCTATGTCAACCTTTTAAGCACAGCTATATTTTGCTAGCCCTGCATCTTATCTCCTGTTAGCCATCTTCCCTTTGGGCTCCATGCGGCCCAAAGATCCAAAAGCCAGGAAGCCAAGCCGGGCCAAGAGAGAAACGGCAAAAGGCCAAATCCCCTGGCTCAGAGGTTTATCTATCCTTTTCCAGACCCCTCCCAGAAATGGGAGGTCTTGCAGGTAGTTACACCTATTATCCGGTTCCCAAAACTCCTCCCAGATATGGGTGGGTCTTGGGGTACACCACATTTCCCCCTTTTTTAAATATTTTCATGCACCAACGTAATAAAGTGAAAATTAATATACCAGCCCTTTTCAAAAACATATTATTTGCAAAATATACTTTACACCTGTAACCTAAAATTTTATTAATGCTTTTTTACCAAGCACTATTTCGGAACTTTTATGTTTTTATATTTTTAAACTATATTGGGGGAACTTCACTGTTCCTATATTTTTCCTATACACAAGTACTTCAGCATACATGCATAACATACATTTTAAAAACAGGCTAAGTACATTAAAATACACAGTAAAACATTTTGCAATTGAAAAT
Organism: Suncus etruscus; assembly: GCF_024139225.1. Taxonomy (NCBI): domain Eukaryota; kingdom Metazoa; phylum Chordata; class Mammalia; order Eulipotyphla; family Soricidae; genus Suncus; species Suncus etruscus. The sequence continues at coordinate 66,862,753 of NC_064859.1, read as the reverse complement.
ATTAACTTTGAAAGACAACAAAACACATTTAAATCATAAAGAAAATGACTAAGACAAAGATGCAGGTGGTTAGAAATTAGATGTTAAAATGGGCTAATCTGTATTACCTCCCTTATATTTTTATTTTTTAACCACTAACTAATTAAAACTTATTCCATCACCAACTATGAGTAAAATATTACTACCCACTAATTTTCTACACCTAAAACCATAGTTTAATTTGTCCCACGCTGATCTCACCACGTGGCTTTTGTAAACTTTTAAAGTTCAGATGTTGGTTTGTCCCACGCTGATCTTACCACGTGGCTTTCTTCCGTAGTTCCAGGCTCCGCTGCCGGTTTGTGATCTGGAGCGTGGATTCCAGGTTTTTCGCTTTTCCGGGCAAAGCTGAGCCCAGCCAAGCCGATCCCAGCCGAGATTCCAGCCGAGCCGAGCCCAGCCGCTTGGAGCTTTTCGCAGCTTTTTTTTTTCTTTGGGCGCACTTTGCAAGCAAGTTTTCGGCCACTTTTCTGATGCTGGAGGGGCTTCACCGCTGCCTTATTTTTCCCTCCGGGCGCACTTTGGAAGCAGCTTATGGATGTTCAGAGTTTCAAGTGATTTAAACTAAAAGTTCAGTTCGAAATTTCCAAAGTCGAAATCCAAATTCAAGCCAAAGGTCATTTTTAGAAAATCAGTCCACTTTAAATACAGTCTTTTTTCTCCTCCGTTTCCAATTTAGACTTTTAATAAGTTTTTGAAGAGGCCGAGGTTTTTGGTTTTTGTAACAAAGTTTTAGTTCTGGGCCTTGGCCAGATGTGGTGCAAGCTTTCACCTCTCTTGTTTTAATGGCCTTTGAACCCCCAGATGGGGTGTCGGCCATTTTTAAAAATGGTTGCACGTGGCCCAGGGTTTTGGGCTCAGTGCACCCGACAAGAGCCAAAATTAAACTGAAAAGCAGAAATGTTACCATTGTTGCTGGTTTCTTGGGTCCAGGATTCAGGTCAAAGTTCGGAGCGCCAGATGTTGTGTTAAATAAATAACGATGGGGCTGGATGGTGGATGATGCCATCCAGCCCACATGGCTCTGCAACCTCCATGCAGCCGGCGAGTTCCAGGCCCAGGTGAAATTACTCACTCACACGCAGCCATCAGGAAGAATCATCTTTATTCATGCCCTTGCCACCACAGGTGTGTGGCCTATGTCAACCTTTTAAGCACAGCTATATTTTGCTAGCCCTGCATCTTATCTCCTGTTAGCCATCTTCCCTTTGGGCTCCATGCGGCCCAAAGATCCAAAAGCCAGGAAGCCAAGCCGGGCCAAGAGAGAAACAGCAAAAGGCCAAATCCCCTGGCTCAGAGGTTTATCTATCCTTTTCCAGACCCCTCCCAGAAATGGGAGGTCTTGCAGGTAGTTACACCTATTATCCGGTTCCCAAAACTCCTCCCAGATATGGGTGGGTCTTGGGGTACACCACAAAAATTCATCTTCAGAATAAAGATGCCTCCAAAATTACCTAATAACATTAGGTAATTAGGTAATATTACCTAATATGTGAACTTTAAAGGAGTCATCCGTAACTCCTAAGGAAATACAAAACACCATGAGATAACACTATTTTCTTCCATTGTGAGACAAATATATCCACTTTAGTCTTGGCAGTGAAAGTGTAAGAATGGACTCCCTTTCGGACACTTCATTTGAAAATTTTAAATCTCAAGGAATTACATCACCATCATCACCACCAAGGAGTTCTTTAAATCAGTGGTTTTCAGCCTTTTATACACAGTTTGGGGGGGGGGGTAAGGGTGGTACCCATGATTGAAAACCACCTTTTTAGATTATATAGCAATGAATCGCCCAGGAAGATCATTTAGTATAGTTTAGATGTCTGCAAGTTCTCTGCAGACAGCACCAAAGGCCAGTTTGAAATTTTTATCAGACAAAAGTATCCTTCAAGGAAGAAACCACTTTAGTGACTTGATTCCTGGAGGCATTTTTCACAAGTTATTGTCAAAGAGATTAGAGTTATTTGGAGAAACAACCCCCCAACACACACACACACACACACACACACACACACACACACACACACACACACACACACACACACACACCTCTAAACCAACATATTAAAACTGCATATACCCAAACACCAAAACCAAGTAGATGATACCCCAGGAATACCATAATTTTCAACAACAGGGACCTTCAGGAAGATTCCAGAGCCAAGAAAAAGCATTCATTTTACATATACCCCTAGCTGTGTTTACACCAGTGAAAATGAGGCTTCAAAGATCTGTCAATCTATTCCTTTCACATCGCACTTACCAAATATATTCTATCTTACTGCCTAATTTACTTGCTTATTGCTTACTAACTTATTGCTAAATTTAGTGTTAAAAATCACCATCAGCAAAGGTGAGCTTCTGCCATGATAACATCTCTATGACAGGAGAGAAGCAGGCTGAGAGAGAGAGAGAGCATTCATAGAGTGAGTGTCTGTCTCCTCCCTGCATGGGTTTGGCAGGAAATGCCCATTTATGTATGAAAAATTGAGGGTTGTAGCTCCTTTTGCGTGCTGACCAGAATTTTGGGTCCCCAAATTCAAGTGGACCCTCACATGCCTTGACTTACATCCAAGAACTGTCAGCAATTTCCTTCCTAGATGGAAAGCACCTTATTAAGAATTTGTTCATTAAAGTGATGCACAAACTGAAGTTAATGGAGGAGGGTAGTCAGCACAGTAAGAGGAGCCACCCCAGGCAGCACTGGAGCTTACCTATGTACATGCATGAGTAGGCCAGGATCCGTTGGCAAGAAGAAATCACCACATCATGATGAAGCCACAGGGCAAAACAGAAGCTGTTGAACAGATGGGAAGCCTCGGACTCTTTCTACTACTAAGATATCATTATTCCCTCACTGGGTGTAGCTGTTTCCACCTTCTATTGTAAATCTAAATGTGAAGTTTATTGGAAGGTTTCTTTTTGATATACCACCTTGATTATTACCCCAGGAGTCCATAAATTACAAATGGGCCACACTATAAGTTAGAAATTAGGTATTTATTTTAATACCAAAGATTTCATTGTAGTTACATATGAAACATATATATGCTGCATTTAATATGCTCTCAAACATACAATACATGCATAAATGAAAGTAAAGGGCAGAGTAATGCAAAGTAGTGTGTGTTTCTGTGCTTCATAGTGATCCTTTTAAATAGCTGGGGTTGAGGCTACTGTACTCTCATGAAACTGAGGCTCAGAGAAATAGATTATTTTTATAGTTACTGGCCCTATATTAGTCTTCCTTACTATGAAGCTCATGTTTCTTTAACACTTACTGCCTACCTGAACGAGGAAAGTATTTGCATAATTAGTATCATATCATATTACATCTATATGAGTTATGGTTATTACGGAATGTTAATTTTAAAAAATGTTGGAGGGCCATATCCAGGGTTCTCAATAGTTGCTCCTTGTTCTGCACTGAGGCATCACTCCAAGAGGGCTCCAGGATCCATTTGGGATGCTGGGAATCAAACCCAGGTCAGCCACATGCACCTAACCAACTGTATTATCTCTCTAGCTCCCCCAAATTTATTTTCTAGGCAACTAATTATAGGCTGGCTTTCTGTATGAAAATTTTATTTCTAAAATATACTGTAGTAGTCTAAGTCTAAATTTATTACAAGTTTTTCTTTATTATTCTAAGGTTAAAAAAGATTTTTTTAAGAATCATAGATTTTTCTATTAGCAGATTTTATATATGATTTGCTAAATATCTTTCTTGATTTTTATGATTTTAATAAGATAAGTTAAATGCCTCATATATTTATGATTTCTTTTCCACAAAAGGCTTAATCCTTAAATAGTATATATGTAGATATTTATAAAATAATTGTATATATGTATACACAGATTCACATATATATACTCATTCTTTTAAGTACTATAGTATCTTTCAGAGATTTAAAGTAAAATGCCATGCTTCCAACTTTATAATTTGTATCTTAATACAGTTTGTTCCTGAAATGCATTTGAAAATATGCAAAATGTTTCCCTTTATATTCTTTAGTAAATCTCTGGACTCTGTCAAGTAATTAGAAATTTTTAGAGAAATTGTCTTGACCATTAGCTTAAATTAAATAAAATGCATTATTTTCCTTTTCTAAAGGTTTTCCAACTTCCTTAGCCAGTTATTCTACATATGAATCAGTCTAAGATAGATGGTAGCATTTTGGGAAATTCACATTTATGGAAGAACTGGGAGACTTGAGGTTAAATATGAATAATTATGTTAAGAAACTTCATGAATGTAATATGATTGCTCGAGGCAAAGCAAAGTAAGCTGACCTGAGGCAGAATACCAATGTGTCCCCTAGAGTCAGGGGCTTTTTATTGTTGAGAGTCTCTCTGCCAGCTACTCAAATCTGCATCGTTGTCTGTGGTCATTGCCTGTAGGCTTGATTTTAAATCATGTTCTCACCCATAAATACATCCTATACCCAAGTCCTGTTCCAGCAGGAGATCTCTCTGTAGCTACTTGGAAGGAAATTTAAGATAAAGCCTGCACTGTAAAATAATAGCCTAAAACCTTCTTCCTTAGTTAACATTTTTGAGGTGTTTTCTATTTTAACCAGGATATTTGCTAGGTCTCGAGTTATTAAAGCATCTTGACAGGTTGCAATATATAGACTTGCATTTTCATAAGATGACAGAATGGAGGTGATGGAGGGTGTGTGTTGCGGCCTCTGAGTTTCCCTAACTCCCTTTAGGATTGTTGTTCTCCATATTGATTAGCCAATTATCCTCTTATGTCGCTCTCAGGGAAATGTCCCTGATGAGGGAGGCAAGTTGAAATGCAGACAGACTGTGAAAATCAGAATTAGCCAACCAGTTTTCTACTGTAGTCAGCAGAAAAAGCAATGAGTTCTGAGACCAACACAGAAACAGAGATGATGCGTTTAGTATGCAAGGTTTCAGCTTGAGAGCGACTGCGGGTGTAGTTGGGAGAGAGAATGTGATGATTTTTTATCATATTAAAATGAATCTTTCCCTACATCCACGGAAGTGTTATTTGGTGTTTAGCTTATAGTTATGTTGAACTATATGGTTTGTCTTTGGGGAATGAGTGACACAAACCAGACATTTCTAGGTATTGGTCTGTGATTAAAAAAGCAACACTTTCTTCATACAAGCTAATTTTGCAGAGTCATGAGATATAATTATATCTTACATTTTCAGATGCCTCTACACAAATCTGAAAACTTGCTGAGAACATAATGTCATGTACATTTAAGATGCAAGCAGCATGCATAAAGAAACATGCATATCAGAAGTTCTTTTTACATAGGAATAAGAAATAATAAGAAGTAATAAACTATTACTATATAAAATTAAAATTACTATATAAAATAAAAAATAAGAAGTAATAAACTAGATTTAATGTCATTTTATTATATTTGTTTTTATGGTCCACATGAAGAGATTGACATTATAATTTCTTTGTCCTATTGATCTTATTTTTTATTCTAAATACTAGTTTTTCTTTTGTTTGTTTGGGGGAACATATCTGGTATTGCTTGAAAGACTGTAATTCTGGACATCAAACCCAGGCGTCTTACATGCAATGCATATATATATATATATAGTTTAAGCCATATTCTCAGTCCCTAGATATTAGCTTATAGAAGTATTTAGTAGTCTGCAGATAACATATGCATTAAAACATACCTACCATGAGGTATGTTTCTATATTTTTGTATCACCCTAAGCATTTGATTTATGCTCATTAGATCTCAATTTGACTTCCAAATATTAGACTGTTAGGATTCATCCTTCATTCATTTTATGGTCTTCTTTGGAAACTAAAAGTTACAGTTTGTAGATGTACTGGAGAATTAATTAGAATTAAAATTTATCATTGTGAATGTGTTTAGTTTGATATTCTTCTATGCATTTACTCAAGTACTTTTTTAATTCTAATTTGGGGAGTAGGGTGTTGGGCCATACCCAGTGATGCTTAAGGATTACTCCTGACTCTGTGCTCAGTGATCAGTCTTACTGATGTTCAGGTGATCACATGTTGGTGTCAGGGATTAAACAGGAATTGGTTGCATATATGGCACATGCCATAACTGCTAAACCACTATACTATCTCTCTCCCTCCCTCTTCTGTAATTCTAAAACCAAGGTCCATGGCTATGTAGCCAGAATAGGATGTGCATTAGTTTAAGACTGAGAGCTTTGTAGCAGTTTATTTTTTTAGTGATATGTTTTTTCTGCATGCAAGTACTCTTTGTTCCAGGGACTCAAAATGCAATAGGCATTATTCATTTTTCAAAAGAAACTTGTAATTAATATGAAAGAGGAGGACTTACATGGAAAATAGGAACTATAGTTGTTTATATAAAAAAAGACAGAGTAAGAAGTAATAAACTGTGCTGGAGGCTTTACAGTCAAGAACAAGAATAACAATTTTAAGATATGAAGGATTGTCAACCTGTAATATGAACTTACCAGTGTAGTTGTGGTATTAATTCTAGAGGTATTTAGAAATGATTAAATAAATTTATCTATGATAAGGATAAATATGGGTAAACAATTTCCCAAATTCTCTCCTCTATCTCTCAAAAGTGCTCATCCTCATCTAGGTAGCAGCATTTGTCTTAAACCCATCCTATAAAAAAAAAAAAAACCTATAAAAATTAGATTTCCTTTTTCTCCCTCTCGCTGTCTTCTAGTATCAGCAGAACAAAGACAAATGCTCTGCTGAACTGAGTGTTCAAGGTCACAAAATAAATTCAGATATTCTACGATCTCTATGTATGGTGAGAAAATGGTGTGTGTATGTGTGTGTGTGTATGATAAATAAAGAGAGGCAGGAAGAGACAAAGAGAAAAAATGAAAGAGAAAGTCAATCAATATCAGTTGAAAGAATGGTCTTCAAAGAGCTTAGTCTCTGGGTAAAGGAGATGATGCTCTTCTTCAATAAAAATATTAATAGTTTTGACATAAAAGTGACTGCACATTCACCACCACCAAAGTGCCCACAACTATCTACCACTGTCCTCACTTCATTTTGAGTATGCCTATTATAATATAAATTAATATAAATTAACAATGTATTTGTTTATTTATAGGTTAAAATGTATTGATTTAATATTTAAATCACATAATATTAAAAGTCAGTTATGTCTATCACATCCAAGTGTCAATGGCCATGAATGTTAGACAGCAGATAGAGATCATTTTGCCTTCTTGGGACATCTAGAAGTTGTCAATTCTTGGTCACCTCACCTTGTCCTATACCCAGATGGCACACATGGCACTTGTATCTCTGGACTTGTCTATTGTATCAGCCCCAGTCTCAAGTTTTAAACTAAACAGAATTGTCTGCGCTTGTACAGACACATGCTCAACAGTCCTTTCTTATCTAGTCTTAAGCCTTGGAAGAGTCAAATATTTTCTAAAACTTAGAGTTCCTTAAGTGTTAAATTTCTAGGTTTCTCCGTGGTTTTATATATATATATATATATATATATATATATATATATATATATATATATATATATATATCTTTATTTAAGCAGTCATGATTATAAACATGTTTGTAGTTGGGTTTCAATCACAAAAAGTATACACCTCCATTTACCAGTGCAAGCTTACCACCACCAATGCCCTCCAATCACAGTGTTTTTGATCTCCAGAAGAAAGGTTATTTACTGTTCAGAGCAGATTTAGAAAGTCTGACAGCTAAAAGCCAATGAAATATTCTTTCAAGTTTCCCCTGTCACAGAGATGCTTCTTCTGTGCCATGTTCTGGGCTGGAACACAGGGAAGGAGTCCACCTATTGTTACCTTCTCTGAGTAGAAGTGGAGAAGCTGAGAGGCTTGAGGCCATGGAGTGGGTCTTGCAAACCTACCTGTCACATTCTGTAGGTCCATTCCCGTTAGAGGAGCTGGATGGGTCAGTGGGTGGGTGGGTGGATGTATTGACAGACAAGATTAATGGATGGATAGATGGATGGATGGATGGATTGATGGACCTTTGAAGGTTGATGACTCATAAGAGAGATTTATACCCTGATCCAAAGAGTGGTATTTTTAGACTCATATTCTAGCCATGAAATCTTGAATAAGCCCTTTAACCTCCCAAATTTCCTCTCTTTATCAACAAAGTAAAGACAATAAAGCATAACCTCTTGGACATTGGGGTCACTGGAAACTACCAGAGAGGTTACTGAGAGAAGCCCTAACTGCAGGAATTTATACTCATGAGTTATGAAGAATGTTCTTTTTTGTGCTGTCATAAGAAGCTCTCATATTACCACCACCCCTTACCTAATTTAAAGAATACCATCTGTGTGTGGCTTCTCTATACATTCTGGTCCTGGCTTCATTATCCTTGCTGTACATTGTCCTGTCTAGCCAACTCATCTCCATCCCTGCTAATCCTGCAACCTATGAGCACCATCCCAAAACAGGGTCCTTGAAAAACAGATTCCAGACTCCCACCTGGATTTCCAATCCTTGTTAGTATTTCTTCCCTTCTTCAAGTATCTACCCAAATATCACTTGCAAATAGCTCTTATATGCTCATCGACATAGCATGATGCTCCCTCTGGTTGTTTTCTATTCTCTGTTGCTACATTATTCCTCATTGAAAAGCTCACTATTTAAGAGAATAGTTCATATTTGTTTATTTCTGTCTTTCTTATGAAATGTGAAATGGACTTAAAGACACTGGCTACTTGCTTCGTTGTTCTACTTTAGGGCTCATGACTAATTATTAACTAAGTACATAGAAGATTTCCTGGCCACATGTCCTAGGAACACCTGCAACATTCTGACCCAGATGCCTTTTACCATCAACCTGATCAAACAGTTCTTCATGCATTCTCTTCTATAAACTGTTTACATTTTTCTATTGGGAAAGATTCCTTGAAATATCCATACCTGACACAAGTGAATCAAAGCATGGCAGAAGTTGGCATGCTTCCATTTCCTGTATGCAATCATTCATGTGAGAAAGATGCTACAGAAATTTGAGCAGCTGTGGTGGATCATCCCAATCCCAAACCAATGTTGCTCCACTAGATCATGGTCTGTTTACATTATAGATGCTGAGGGAGTAAAGGAAAGGTCAAGCCTGTGTGCTTTTCTTGCATATTAGGAAGACTTTGAGGCCAGTAAGCATTTCATATGTATGTGACTGAAGTGAAGACTTCTTGTTTCTCTAAGGGGGGCTGGGGATGGGCTATGCCTTCTTGAGAGGGCAAGACACCATGAATACCTGCTGGGAATCATGGAAACATTGGCTTCTGTTCTGTGTAACTGACTGATTTACAAAGACAGAACTGAAAGGGCAGCAGGTGCAGAGGCACAGAGCAAATCTGAGTCCAGTCAGCTGGTTCTTTCATCAAATAAATATATGGAGCACTTGAATGTCCTGATTTTTATGAAGATGAGACTGAAAACCAGAAATAGACAATTCAGGGGAAAGGGGCAGGTAAAATCAATTGGGTGATTGCATGTCATTCAGCAAAACTTTATCCATGTTATAGAGTATCCAGCAATCAATGCCACCTTAGAACAAAATCTATGCTATACGACATATGACAGAGACCAAAGATCCAGCAGACAAGATTACTATCACACATTTACAGGACTTCCTCTCCCTGTTTGTGTGCCAGTTGCAGTCTGATATCAGTGCACATTTCTCCAGGGGCTTGTCCTGATTTTTTACACCCACAGACAGATTCTCAGCCCTTCATGTCACAGGAGCATTGAGGTGAGGAAGAGCAAGCAGGGAGGAGAATGTCAGTATGATAGTCACTGTGCACCGATCCTCATCATCACAGTTGCTCTTTCCCAGGGAATGACTCCTAGACCTTGAAAGGTATTTTCTTAGCACCAGCAGGACAAACTGAGTGTGCAGCTGTGCAATCCCACATTATGGTCATATCTTTCAGACAGAGTAAGCAAACCCAAGGGCCCACATCAACTCTACTCATCTAAGGCAGGGAGATTTTCCCTGACACTGTTCCTAATTGAAAACAATTCCAATTGGTTGTCCATTTCTTTTTAACCATCAACGAGTAAATCCCAACCCAAATATCCATAATTCACTTTAAGAAAATATATTATAGAGGAAGGCACTCCCCAGTAGTGTTTGGGTATGAAGAGATCATTCTTAGCTCTTCTTGGCCTGCCAGTGTGAACATTACACTTTAAAGTCCATCATTAGCAGTGCTAGAATCTACCAAGGATCAACCTTGCCATATTAGAGAATATATGATACTGTTAATCAATGTAAAGCATATACTCAATTGTCCTTTGAATTATCTCTCTAGCCTCTTCACTGACATTTTTTCCAGTGTTTGAGAGATCTAGGACTTCACACATGTGCAGTACATTCTGCATCATGAAGTCACACCTTCAGCTCTACTTAAAAAGTCTTTAAGATCAATTTTAATTATTTTTTTGTTTTGTTTTTGTTTTGGGGTCACACCCGGTGACACTCAGGAGTTACTCCTGACTGTGCACTCAGAAATCGCTCCTGACTTAGGGGACCACATGGACCCCAGAGGTAGAACTAAGGTCCGTCCTGGGTCAACTGCATGTAAGGCAAATGCCCTAACGCTGCACTCCAGACCTATTTTGTTTATTTTAAAATCAAAATTCAGGACCCCCATCCTTTCTGCATTCTCAGTGCTTTGAGTATAATTTGTTGGTGGTGCCTGTGCTTCAGGGCCTCCTCCTTCTTCTTCACCAGCATCAGCTGCTGGTGGGCTCTTCTCTCACAGCAATTCTGCTTACATGTGTAACCAGTACCAGAAACTTCTAAGCTACAATGAGATGGTTATGATAAAAAAAAAGTTCCATATTGTTTGAAAGAAAGAGAAGAAAACCAATAAACCAAAAATAGTCAAAACAGAGTCAGATTGTGTCTGCAACTATGAGAAAAGAGACTCTTCATGGGGACCACTGAAAGTAGGGCAGCAGCTTCTAGCAGCCCTAAGATAACCCCAGTCTATCTTACAATTCAAGCTAAAGAATCAAGGACACTAGGAACAGGCACCTCCAATGAGAAACGTTGAGAAGCTCGTTTATGGATCTTTAGAATTCAGTACTTGCTGCTATAATTCTGTGTCTCTCTTAAACTACAAAGCTCTTTGCTTTGAAAGAAGAGAGGGATGCCTGCCTGCTCTTTCAAGCATCCTCTCATGGTTCCTGGTCAGAATGCATGAGAAATTAATTCCCCTTTATTTGGATAGAGGTAGATGAGTGGGATCTCATTAGTAGAATTCAGGGCTGCTCCCATTGGCCCTTGGCCCCTGTCTTGCGGGTCTGTTGGGTGTTTCAGTTCTAGCAGTTTGATAATTCTTAGCCCAATGATGGTGGGGCCTAACAGGGCCAGTGATGCTCAGTGAGAGGTAGGGAACATGCAATGCCAGGCATTGAACTCTGGCTTTGTTGCACACAAGGTATAATTTCCAGCCCTTTGAATTATTTTCCAGGCCCCCCAAGAAATGACTTCTTAATTTAAATCTTATTTCTTCAATAAATTACCACTAAGAACATATCATTTTACAGTCTTCAAAATATTCTAAACTAAAATTTAAAGATATTCATGCAAAGGAAGAGACCCAGGCAACAATACTGGCCTGATCACTGCCCCAGACATGCTTCACATGTCTGAACTTACTCAAATGTATTGAAAGAGTTTCGACTGCCCTGTCCCTACAGTTCTTTCCAGCACTGATAATCCATGGTCATAAAAAAAATGGTGAGATTAAACCTGAATTTAGTGGACATCTTTCTGATACTCATGCTCAGAAGGATCTGAGAAGGCTACTTTTACCTCTACTAGTCTAGAAATCACTGTTGAAACAGTCTCTGGAAAAGCACAGTCTGAAAGTTCTCCATGAAACTAGAAATGAGGCACATCATTGAAAGTACAATGGAATTAATCAACACAAGAGCTAATTCTGTGCGTGTGCGCGCACACACACACACACACACACACACACACACACACAAACAGATCTAGTCCAGTTTTCTCCTCTTATTTTCAGTCCTCTCATTCCTGTTGAGCTAGAAGACATGGATATGGAGTTATCTCATTGTGGTAGGGAGAGGTGAGAAAGACTTGAGAGATGCCTAAGCTTGAATGATCATAGAAAGAGAGTGTGATTACACCAGGGTGCCTTCACCATCCAGCAGTAGGCTATTGTACTAAGCAGCACCCAAACAGGTAACAACCATTACTCCTAACTCAGAGAAAGTTTGATTGCATTGAATCTCAAATAGAGTTTAGGCTAGATATTCCTAAACTTACTTGGCCTATTGCTCCCTTTTCAGACAATACATTATCCAGAACCTCTCTGGAAATTTTTTAGCAATCACTACCTTCTTAAGTGAACAAACAGAAAATTCCCCTACCCAATTGTAACTGAGGTTACTGACACCCACCTCTCATTCTTCCAGCATCTTAGTGTGGGGTGGCTTCACTCACTCTGAAAAATTCTGGCATTATTTTTCAAATGAGAAGAAATATACTTGTTTAGCTTTCTTAGTCTTTGGACTATGCAAATTCTACACAATTGTTGTCATGATAGGGTCTTTTCCCTTCTTTCCTCTGCTTGACTTCATGACTACTGATTTCCTACCCTCCTACAGTTCTGCCTACTCAAGCTTTCACCTACTCAAACCTACATACTCATTAAATCCAGTTCCCTCTTAATTACCAGTGTCATATATTTTTAATTTCTGTCTTCCATCAGAACAAAGCCAAAATTCTATCATTTAGCACCCTGGTAAATGTCAGGATCTACCTGGGCTAACAAGTCCTACACAACTTTCCAAGGCTGCTGCTAAAAAAGTAAATCGTCCTGTCAAACAAAATCTCAAGAACTAACATTCTGAGGCTAAGAAAAGAGAAACTACAATTAAGGAAGAGCAGGTATGTTCCCTGCATGTGAGGCTGTAACTGAGCATCCAGTCAAGTTGCATCTATAAATCTGGGACAGACAGCAATGTTTGTGCATCATGTGACAGACTCTGGTCATGAAGGTAGAATGGAAACATCATAGGAGGCAACAGTTTTAAAGAAATTGTTTAGGATTTCTAACTCTTGAGCATAAATTTTCTACGACCATCTAACCCAAAATAAATTGAAAAATTACAGTATTTGGGTTTGGAGTGATAGTACAAAAGATAGGGCATCTCACTTGCCTGAAAGGCATGTGGGCTAAGCCCCCCCCAACAGCTCTTCTTCCCAGGCCCAGTTTCCTCCTTAGCAAGTGGCTAAATCAGAACATCTCTAATTTCTATCTAGTTAAGAAAATTCCCTGAGTTCACTCCAATGGTGAACACCTGGTCGACATCCACTCAGATGATACGTTTCCTTGACTGTCACCATGCTGTTCCCCAAAAAAAATATTTTAAGTAGAAACTATAAAAAGAACTAAAAATGATGCTTCAATCAGGTTTCAGGCCTCTTTATAATCTTTTCTTCAGACTATAAACCTGTGCTTTAATTTTCTGGCAAATTATTTTGCTTTGTTTTGTTCTCCCTGACTGATAGAATACCCATAACATAAAAAAAAAAAAAACTTGGCATATATACTCCTGAACACTTATGCTGGTATATCCAATGTATGGACTATTGGTACCACATAGTCAATCCCTGACAGATGCAGGTAATTACTGGAACTCTTCCATCATGATTCTGTCTCTCTATTTTTTTAACTTTTTTTTTTTTTTTTGGTTTTTAGGCCACACCCGTTTGACACTCAGGGATTACTCCTGGCTATGCGCTCAGAAATCGCCCCTGGCTTGGGGGGACCATATGGGATGCCGGGGCATCGAACAGTGGTCCATCCTACGCTAGCGCTTGCAAGGCAGACACCTTACCTCTAGCGCCACCTTCCCGACCCCTCTATTTTTTTTTAACTTTTAACCTCAGCACAAGCATCAAAGGGTATATAGCCTGAAAATTAAAAAAAAACAGAGGTGAAATCTAAAAAGTTAACTTTAAAGGATTATAAATTGAATGAGGCTGATAAAGAGTAGATATTTTGAACTTGCTGTTAATGGATTAATTGTTTTCATCTAGTAGGCCCATGACTGAGAGCTGACTTTATTTTGCATGTGCTTTACAAGTAACTTGAGAAGTTTACAAGTAACTGAGAAATTCTGTTATACTCTAAAGTACTCTACTTTGTTATCTTACCCTAGGCATTCTCATTCTCAGCTACAGATCTCTCAGTTTTGAATGAGTTCAACATGGGTCACCAAGACAAAGAGTTCAGCATTCAGTAACCTAATGGGTAGTCATAGGCTAATACATTTTTCCTTGCTTGCACTCAAATTACTACAAATAGGTTGATGTCCTAGACATCTGTCCTTGTAATGCCTCCATAAATCTGGCTATCATATCTTCAAAGCACTTTCTCCATTTGGGGTCTTCACTCAGCAAATCTCAGAGTCAGTTTATGATCACTAGTATCACACAATTAGGAAGCAACACAGGGTTGACCCTGGTTTTGGTTATGTAATTTCTACTTTATTTTCATTCCTGTATAATTCTTAAATCTGTGTGCAAATCTGCTCTTGCTGTGCTCTTTATTAGAACCCCAAACTGGAAGGTACACTGAAGACAGCCTACACCTTCTTGGTTTTCAGATGCGAAGAAATTTTTTCTCAGCTTGTTCTCATCTTTTCTCATCCATGTGTTATGAAATTGTGTGAAGGTGCTTGTTCCACTTTGTTTTAATCTCCTTAAGATGAAGGTAATTTATAAGTTTTACAGAGATGAGATTAAGTTTCCGGTTATCTGATTATCACAAATGCAAGACATGTTCCTTGCCTGCGTATTGCAGCAGGACTGAGGAACTTTGGGAGGCTCGGAAATTAGAGCCAAAGTCATTTCCTATTTGAGGTAAATGAATGAAAGACAATGCCACAAAGAAGAATGTGGGGAAGTAAGAAAAGCATATCCATAGGCAGTAGGTGGGAAAATACAATTTCTTAGAGTCACACCCCAAGTATAAACTTGATAGTGGTTTTAGGAACAAGGAGACTCTAAATATCTGTTCTAATTCATATTTTTGAAATATTTTCTATACTCTATGTCTTTCAGATGATAAGTCATATTACATAGAGATTGTAAAGAGAAAATAATAAAAATATTAAACCTTAACTTTAATCTGAACCTCTGGCTCAACTTTCAAAATATTTTTACATTTTCTTGTTTTCAAACGATAATTATTAAATATATCTGATGGTTGGTACCATGGTTCTGGCTATCAAAATGTCCAGTCAGTGTGCACAGAAAGAATAGTTCACATTTTTGGATGTCGCATCTCTAATCACAGTTCACAAATATAAACACTAAAGTATGTATATTGAGAGGAGAATATGTCTTCTGTGTTTTCAAAATTGTATTAGAACAAGATTTTCTTCAGTTCTTAAAAATGTAGGCCAAATGGTGAGGGGTTTCTTTTAGGTGAACACTTCCACAAAAGTTCTGATTGATTTCACAGACTTGGTTCTCTTTTCTTTGCTGTCCTTTTATCATTGCCTAAATCATTATATAAAATGATTTGCAGGTATTATTCAGACACCCTCTTTTTTTTTTTTTTTTTTTTGGTTTTTGGACCACACCCGTTTGACGGTCAGGGATTACTCCTGGCTATGCGCTCAGAAATCGCCCCTGGCTTGGGGGGATCATATGGGACGCCGGGGGATTGAACCGCTGTTTGTCCTTTGCTAGCACTTGCAAAGCAGACACCTTACCTCTTGCACCACCTTCCCAGCCCCTGCAGGTATTATTCAGAACAGAGAAAAATATATGTCACAAATTAAACATTGTTCTCTGTCTAATCTTTGGCAAAATTTATGGATGATGTCTTTAAATATATGTTAGATTGTTTTTACACAGGCTGATTTGATGTGTGAATTAACAAAGATGTTGCGTTTTTATTGATATGTTGATATCCAAACCCTAATTTGCAACAAAATCTTTTTTTGAAGGGACAGTATGAAATCCTTAAAGCAAGTACCTGGGCAGACAGAATAAGACTTGATGCTTAGTCAACAGCTATTTTCTACTAATCAAAATACCTCATTTTTTTGGCTCTAATAACTTCTGAACATGATTTTTCACTCAAGCTTTTGACTCACAGGAACAAAGAACATATGTGACAATGGTATGCAATTAACCAAATCAGTCTTGTTGGGGGGAGAATACATTTGGCAAATACATTTCTTATCATATGTATGTTGTAGCTGTTATGAGTTATGTAACATGGTAAAGAATAATGTGGAGCACAACTAGTTAAACAGGTACACTACAGATGAAACAGAGGGGGATTAGGACATGTTTAACATGGTCTTTTTCAATTGCATTGTCCTAAATAACGATATTTCACATTATTTACTCATTTCAACCAGTTCATTTACATTTTCCCAATACTGTGAGGTGGATATATATAACATTGCTTGTGTTGGATTATCATCTGTATTGTCTGTATTTGCTTGCACTAACTCATCTAAACCTGGTTTTTTAGATATTGGTGTACTTTACCTCTCACTTTCTCACAGCTGCTGAGATACAAATATAGAATCACAGTTAATCAAATTTAGTTCCTGAACTCTTGCTTTAGCATTCCTGTTGCTTCAGTATGTCTCCTGATAAATTGTCTCTAAGGTACAAAATTCAAAATAACTTTTACTCCAGCCCAAACATGTGCTTCTGATATAGAACTCTGATATAGGGGGCTTCCCTGCATGATTCCTCAAGAACCTCAGGCTTTCTTCCTTGTTGCCTAAGCATCACTGTGAAAATAAACAATTTAAAAGCAATTGCTGTGAACATCTGTTTGAGAGTTGGCAACAAGCAAAGTTCATGAACTCTTAGAAAGCCTAGTAATATGACGAATATAATTACAATGCATCTGGTTGGGCTATAAACAAATAAAGCCAATAAAAAAATAAGATTCTTAAAACTTAGAAGTCACGAAAAATTAAGACTTTACTATTATATTTGCCAGATATATAGTTCTATTCTAAGATTGAATAAAGAAGTTAGTAGTTGTGGATTTATTTTTTTAAATAACCTCCTTCTTTTATTATAGTCACTTTTTTTTTATGCCAATCCTGTCCACAGATCCACAAGTGGGACTTGAGGTCCTAATGGGCAATAAACTGGTTTGATATGCAGTTGACTTGCTATCCTTGCTGTTGCCACTAAACTTCAAGTTCTAGCCATTTTTTTCTTCTTTTCTTTTCTTTTTTGTTCTTTTTTTTTATTTTCTTTGCAGAAGATCATCAAATGAATTGTCACAGTACTCGAATCATGCAAGACCCAGAGAAAGATGACAACAATAATGATGAATATGACAACTACGATGAGCTGGTGGCCAAGTCGCTGCTCAATCTTGGCAAGATCGCTGAGGATGCAGCCTACAGGGCCCGGACTGAGTCAGAAATGAACAGCAATACCTCCAATAGTCTGGAAGATGACAGTGACAAAAATGAAAACTTGGGTCGAAAGAGTGAGTTGAGTCTAGACCTAGACAGTGATGTGGTGAGAGAAACAGTGGACTCCCTCAAATTGTTAGCACAAGGACACGGTGTGGTGCTCACAGAAAACATGAATGACAGAAGTTATGCTGACTCCATGTCTCAGCAAGACAACAGGAACATGAATTATGTCATGTTAGGGAAGCCCATGAACAATGGGCTCATGGAGAAGATGGTGGAGGAGAGTGACGAGGAGGTGTGCCTGAGCAGCCTGGAGTGCTTGAGGAACCAGTGCTTTGACCTAGCGAGGAAATTGAGTGAGACCAACCCGCAGGAGAGGAGCCAGCAGCAGAACATGAACATCCGCCAGCATGGCAGGCAAGAGGATGACTTCCCAGGAAGGACACCGGACAGAAACTATTCAGATATGATGAACCTGATGAGGCTGGAGGAGCAATTGAGTCCCAGATCTAGAACTTTCTCCAGCTGTGCAAAGGAGGATGGGTATCACGAAAGAGATGATGATACCACTTCTGTGAACTCAGACAGGTCTGAGGAAGTTTTTGACATGACCAAGGGGAATTTAACCCTGCTTGAGAAAGCCATTGCTTTGGAAACTGAGAGAGCAAAGGCCATGAGGGAGAAAATGGCAATGGAAGCTGGCAGGCGGGACACTATGAGGTCCTATGAGGAGCAATCTCCAAGACAACTCCCTGGGGATGAGAGAAAGCCTAAATCCAGTGACAGCCATGTCAAAAAGCCATACTATGGTAAAGGTAATATTTCTACCTAACGTAAGTTGCCTCATGAAAACATGAGCTAAGTAAAAGATATTGATTGTAGTCGCCAGTGAAAGTACATAATACACAGACCTAGGCCTCTAATGCAGATTTCTTAGAGTTAATTCGAGAATATATTGTGTGCTATGTGACTGAACAGCAAATAAAATATTTGACTGGGAAGTACAACAAAGCATTTCTATGTCATATTATCAGAGCAGGTGAATCATCTTTTAGTGGGAAATGTATGTCTTGGAATAATAAGATTAGAGCAACAAAAACATATGATAAAAATATTGGCTCAACCTGAGCTTTTCTAAGTGAACCACTGTCTATCCTGAGTGGCAAGGGTTATGTAACAATTAGTCAATCAGGAGTGAAGCATGCCTTCTATAAATTGGATTGGGTAGGTGGCATCGTGATTTATAAAATTATCATCAAATGACAGTTATTGATGAAACCTCCCCCATTGAAAACATCCCTGATAGAAATTGAACAGTAACAGAATGACCAATAACATAAGACAAGGGCAGTGACTGCACATTAATTATCTTAAGATAGTAAGTAATGGGATCCATTTGCTATGCAAGGCATGGTATATCCTGAGCTGAGATCAATACTAATTTTGTTAGTATATTCATTCCTTTCACTGATTCCATTTCTCTGTGGAAACAGCCATGGTTCTGTATGAACAAAAAATTACCAAGTTGGTAGTTTTCACTAGGTTTTATATGTGGAATATATGATCACGTATTTGTATGTATCAAATCACATATCTATGGTAAATTAGCTAATATAGTTATCTATTTCTAACATGAGTGATTGGCTTTGCTCTTGCAATCAGGGTTGTATCTACTTACAATATTAGGTGGTTTATCACTTAATTTTATATAAAAACTTGTTGTAGATCTCTCTATTAAAAGACTGTTTTTGAATAAGAAGCCATTTTAAGAATAAAATCCTTCCTTATTAGTTGTCCCCTCACAACCTCTGGGGGAAAATGTGCTGTTTTTGTTTTATTCAGTTTATTATAAAAATCAAGTTGTCTTATTATGTATCTAATGATGAGGTTAGAATTTTGGTTTAAAAAACAGTTGTATAAATGTCAAATGATCAGAAAACCTACATTTTTTTTTTTGTTGAGACAAAAGTGTGTATTCTCCTCTCAATGTGTGTATGTCTATAATGTAGGTAAATAGGACATCAGTGAAGCCAAATCTCAATCAGACATTAACTTAGCTACTCACTAGATTCTTGCTGGAGTCCTTTCAGAGGGTTGTCTAGAGCCTTATAATGGGCAGTCACTCCAGCAAGGGGTTGCTTTTCCTACAGACAGCAGTTTAATTTATTGAAATTTTAGGCTCACTTTCAGTGTATTAGAGTTAACATAGAATACATGTTTTAACTTTGTTGTTTTTGTAAAAAATTTTCAGATGGGTTTTCTAGAATTATATAAGATTGAAACATTTTTAGGATGATTGGTCTTCCTGGATTGCTCAGTTAACAATTACATGGAAAGCTTATGTTCTAGAATTCTGTGAAGTGATATCATTTTATAATATAATCTTGGCATTGAGAAATGCAACAATGGAAAAGGGCTCATTTGGCTTTGCAGATTCTGTGTTGCTGTGGCATCTTTGGTTTCTGTGGTCCCCTGTAACCCTACTACCTTCTGAAGGTCTTAACTCATTTTCTTTTGCTCTGGTTGTTGTTTGCTTTGCTTTGCTTTTTTGTTTTTGTTTTTTTGTTTTTTTTGGGGTTTTTTTTCTTAAATGAATGAGGGTAGAGTAGGAATAAGCAGAAAAAATACACGTTTTCTCTGAAAATTGGGGCTATTTTGTGGATTTGGAGCTTCTAAGTGAGTTGGAATGCATTGGCTTTTACCATTTCCTAATTATTTTTTCTAGAACTTCATTCTCTAATCAAAGTTAGTTTCTGCTTTTTTATCTTCATGTTTCACATTGTTCCCAAGTTTCTTTTCAAGATGTCTGTAGTTATATTCTGACTAAATAAATGAAGTGGGTAACAAAGCAGTAGAAAGAACAACACACACACACACACACACACACACACACACACACACACACACACCACTCTTATTTTAAAAGGGCAAGAGATAGGATATTTTATCAACATGGTAGTGGATTGTTCTATAGCAAATTTAGTAAATTTATCGCCTCTCTCTTCAGCTTCTCTGGTATTTCATTAAAGTGGAGAGAGTACTCATGCACAATCTCTTTAAAATTATTTAAATGCAAGTGAGCAATGTTTTCAAAAAGCATAAACTAAAGCAAAAACATTCTTGGTGATATCTCTTCATTTTCCTTCTTTTCCAGCATCTATTTGGAAAGCAGGGAGAGTAGGAAGCACAACTTTATTTTTTTAGATGTGGTTTATTTTTTTAGATGTGGTTGCAATGGTTTTCTGTTGAATTGTTGTTTTGTGTATTTCTTCAGTTGCTTTATGTCTGCTCGCACATTTGCTTTTGAAATGAAGTGGGGTCTCCAAAATTTAAGAAAACAATGGCAGAGAAGTAAGGGCCCACCATCGTGGGATTCATACATCGAGAGGAGATTATACCCTTGTTGTCTACTAAAACAGGACTTGGTTCTGAACCACATTGTTTTAATACATATGTGTAATTAAATTCTGGCCACTTTTAAAATTTAAAAAAAATATATAATTAATAAGAAATGTTTTAGTGTCCTGCTGAAAAAGTCATTTAATAAGTAATAACAGCTTTATTTACTTTAGTGTCTTGTAAAAGTCTCCTGTATCTAATCAAGACTATATCTAATTTATTATTTTAAATAATCAGTGTTTTCTTTTGGAACTGTTACTGTACTCTTGTTATTTTATGTTTACATTGATTGAATTAAACCACTCAGAGTGATGAAATTACTCATAAGACAATATGCTGTTAGATTTTTAGATTGCATGTGCAAGAAAAACTCCAAGAAGGTATTTAGAAATGGAAGTATCAACAACATGATTTTCAATTTGTTTTCAGAGACTATGACCAAGAAGTACTGATAAGAACACAATGGCAGTTGTTCCTGGGATAGTTCCCTTACGCTATTCTAAATAAACATAAATTCAGAAAAAATGTCTCTATTAATAATAAAAATTTAAGCAGGACATTTACTAATATAAAATGTGGTTGCTTAACCAAAATAAAATGTTTTCTAGTGCTGATAATTGGCCTTGAATAAAAAAAAAAAAACTCAACATCTAAAAAGATTCAAGTTCTAAGGAAGTGTTAACTTGTATTCCCTGAACCAAGTCATGTCAGTCTCAAGTGATGATCTGTGTAACTAATTTTCAGAAACTGGCTTTGAAAATAGTTTTTCCATGCACTTTGGTCTGAGTATTACTATTTTGTCAGAGCTTGATCTTAGAAATATTTCCTGGAGTTTTTTGTTTTTTGGTTATTTTTTTTTGTTTAGTTTTTTGGGGTATTTTTGTGCACGTGTATGAACTACAGTCAACTTCGAGTAGAGAAATAATTTTTTAGTCATATCATTGCATTTCTGGCATCTGGACCAAATGTCTGCTCTGCTCCTCCCCGGACTGGTATTACAGAGAGCCAAAGGGCCATTTAAGACCATTACTTTTTAATTTTGTTATGCATGCACAGCATTATAAGACCCTTCCTCTGGTTCGAGTACAGATGAAGAAATCTAAACAAACAGTTGCTCCAGCAGCTTCTGAAACATTTTTGATTGCCTATCACCTCTGTCAGGTGGGATTGCCACCATTTTGGCCATTTGCTTACAGTGCCTTCTGAGAGATCAGCTTATTTTCAGAAAAGTGCTGAATTAGTATACTGTGGAACAGTGTTGCAAGAGAATAAATTTCAATACCAGCAAAATTTTGCCACTAAGAGCATAGACCATTAGAGCACTCCGTAAGAAAGAAATTCCACCTCTAGTGTTGATGGCATTATGTTCTCTGGTTGAGGCTAATGGAGCAATTTGCTGAATGATCATGGTGCAGATTGTTCTCTAAGAAGGCCACTGTTCCATCATTATTTACTTTGATTTCTTTGAGCAACACAGCTTATCATGTAACACACGGGAAAATAATTAATCAAGAGTTAAGGTAGGGCTAGTGTTTTCTTCCTCTAGTATAGAAAGTAAACTAGCTCATGATTCATAATCACATTGTTTCAGGTATAAAAAAATAAAAATTCCCCCTAACCAAAGAAGTATGCAAAAGTCTGATGTCACGGCCTGTTCCCGACACCTGCTTTGTTTCTTGATGTAGCAAGGTCTCTCAGATTGTTAAATATCACATTTGTCTTCAATTGGTATTTTTTTAAAAAAAGTTCATTCTCTTGACACCTGTTGTCGCTTTTAGATCCCTCGAGAACAGAAAAGAAAGAGAGCAAGTGTCCAACCCCGGGGTGTGATGGAACTGGCCACGTAACTGGGCTTTACCCGCATCATCGCAGCTTGTCTGGATGCCCGCACAAAGATAGGGTCCCTCCAGAAAGTAAGTTCGTGTGTCACCCATGCCTTTGGGAGCACACACACACACCTGTAAATCTGTTTCCATCATCCCTCTTGCCTTTTGTCATTTCCATCTTACAGTTCAGTGCAACCTTACTTGAATAGGTCCCTACAGATCTTGATGTGCAGCCCACCTAGGATCAGTGGGCCCAGTCATGCCCATAGAACCTAGACTGCCAGCTCAGGCACACAGTGTTTCCTGAGTAGCGTTTGTCTGCTAGCTCAGTCCTAGCATAGCTACTCACCACAGGCGATCTTGTAGCAGGGCTCCCAGCAGACAGGCCTGAATGATAATCCTTAACTGCATTTCCAACTTGCACTGTGACTGCAGGCAGCTTATTTCCTTCCTTCTCTGTTCATCAAGTAAAGAATTGACTTAGGCTCTAAGATTTCCCTTCTAGTACTAAACTCACTCTGATCACCACTACCACCACCCCCACCCCACACAAAAACACCTTAAGATGTTTTATGCCCAACAATCTGGACTTCTAGATATCTCTGAGATGATAATTGTACTTCTATTTTATTGCATATTACTTGTAAATATACTTTTATGTCAATGCTGTCCCAACATTGTCCCAGAATAGTACAAATCACAAGTAAGGAGGTAAAATTGGGTGAGTTTTAATCTCTCCAAAAATTTTTTAAGTAGTTAGGTGCAGGGGTGATATACTTAAATAAAAGCAGCTAGCTTTAATAATTGTGTACATATTTTCCCTTTATCTCATCCCATAAAATATGCCTTCTATTTAAATATAATTAATATTTGTTACCCCAACAGAGTAGGCTGGAAAATGAAAAGTACATCGTCTGATCTCACTTTTTGTATTTTAAAACCTTATGCTTTTGAGCTTAAGTTTTGATGAGGATTCACTTCCTAACCTGTGACAGTGACTAGTGTAGAACATGTCATGACTTGAGATATGACAGGATGATCAGCTGATCAGGTGGCAGATCATTTGAGAAGGGACCCCTTAAAATGGGTTATATGGAATACTGAGAAGGAAACCTGTCAGGACCAAGAAAAGTTCAGAAGAGCAGCTGAGGTAGAAAAAGTGAGTTTTAGTTGAACATTTTCAGCGAAATATTTTTCAGAAGCATTTATGACACCAGCTTCTCTCAACTGGCTGTTAAAAATATGAGACTCACATTTTTGGAACTGCTTGTGCACCAGTGGAAGCTTTGTGAACAGGAACGAATTCGAGTGCAAGGTTATGCCCGTGTGTTACATGAGCAGAAAGACAGCATGGTCTGACCTCAGCAGCTTCTGTTTCCTGAGCACTCTCAGTGCTTGATTCACACCCGCACACACTAACTCATTTGATCCCCAGTGAGGCCTGCAGGGGCATGTGGGCCCTGGTTTGCAGATGAGGAAAACAAGGATCAATGTGTCCTTCTCTTTCCAGGAATGGGTAGCACAAAGCCTGGCAAATTGAGGATGTTCCATAATTTTTAAACTAATCTGAGCAGGTACCAACTTGCCAAAGTAAGTAGCTGAGCTCAGAATCCTCTCCCTCTCTGTCTCACTCCCAAGCCCGTCTTTGTCTGCTGACCAGGCTGGATATTCCCCTTTTCATTCCTCACTAGCTAGGCATATGACATTGGGCATGACTGCTCTCTATACCTCGTTTTTTCTTTAAAAACAAGGTATCAATCAGGACCAAAATTATGAGGCACTAGGTCCAAGCCCAATGCTTTAAGGTTGAGCTTCTTTTTATTCAAACATATGTTTCACTTCCCAAGTCAAATACCAGCTCATTTTCATTGGCTGAGAAATCTCTTGGCTTCATATTCTTGCAGGGAGAGTCTAAGCATGGCAGAACTATGAGTTGTGTCTGACAGGTGGCCCTTGGCACATTCATACGGACCCAGAATCAAATCCCTTGGCATACCTTAGCCCATGAGAAAGGTGGCACCCTCTCCCACACTAACTTTATGCAGTCTTCCAGATGCCACAGAATGTCCTTCCCAATATTTACTTCTCTGTGTTTCTTAATACTACCATAAAATAAGAAAATATAAAAATAAAAGACATAAAAGACATGTCTTTTTCTTTAAGTTTGTTGGCAGCTGGTTGGCCAAGTCATGATTTCTGTCCAGTCGAATTTAGTTTAACAGTATAGTACATACCCACCCCCAGTTATCTATTGGATAAGACACAGTATGGGCCCCTGAAAGCTTCTAGAATGGGGCATGACCCCAAGAGACAATGAGTTATTATATGATGAGGTCAGCAACATGCCTTAGTCACTCAAAGAGGATGGCCTCTCAGAGCCATGAAGGTTTTGCTGAGTTAATGTTTAGCTGATTCGATTCTGGAAATCACATTTATAGCATTTTCTGAAAACTTTTCTAGTTCTAGCAGTATATGACAAAGGCAAAAAAGAGAGGGCCAGAAGAGGACAGATTAAGGATGCATTCTAGAAACAGACTAGCAGAACTTTCTTGTGCAGGAGGAGGGTTAAGATAAGCTGGGCTCTTTTTTGTTTGTTTGTTTTTTGGGGTCACACCCGGCAGCGCTAAGGGGTTACTCTTGGCTCTATGCTCAGAAATCGCTCCTGGCAGGCTCAGGAACCATATGGGATGCTGGGATTTGAACCACCAACCTTCTGCATGCAAGGCAAATGCCTTACCTCCATGCTATCTTTCCGCCCCTAATTTATTTTTTTTTTTTGGTGAGCTGAGGTTTTTTATCTCCATAAGCTATAAGGATCATTTTCTCAAATACAGATGCAGTGAGTTAGAAATGAGCTTCAGGTAACTGAAGAGAGTATGGTGTTTGCCTTGTATGTGACTGACCCAGGTTTGATCCCTAGCATCAAACATGATCCTCTGAGCCCACCAGGAATGACCCCTGAGCACAGAGTCAGGAATAATCCCAAGGCACAGTCAGATCTGCATCACCATGCATCCTAAAGAAGAGAAGAGAAGAGAAGAGAAGAGAAGGAAGGAAGGAAGGAAGGAAGGAAGGAAGGAAGGAAGGAAGGAAGGAAGGAAGGAAGGAAGGAAGGAAGGAAGGAAGGAAGGAAGGAAGGAAGGAAGGAAGGAAGGAAGGAAGAAGGAAGGAAGGAAGATAAAGAGAAAGAAATGGGGCCCAGGGAACGTACTTTAAAAACTTGTTGTTGTTTTTGTTTTTCCCCTGTGAAAACCTGAAAATGCCAATTTGAGATTCACTATAAGCTCTTGGAAAGGTTGAGTACACAGGGTTTATCTGGATCTACCCTTGAGAACTGCTAGTAGAAATAGAATGGAATTGTCAAGAAAGGAAGCATAAACTGAGAACCAGAGAAGAGCAAAGATGAGAGAGTTGGGCCCATGTAGAGAAACAGTAAAGTGAAAGGAGAAGTTAGAAATGAGATGTCAGATGGAGACAGCAATCATTGGAAAAGGACCCATGAATAAGGAGGATGCCAAAGGTCCAAATAAATTTAATATAAAATACTAAAGAGATTATTAGTTATTATTATTCAAAGTCTGCTATTAACAAGGAAGAATAAGAAAACAGTAGTGTAGAATAAAAGCTATAAATAAAGCAGAGGGCTAAGAAGTATGCATGAAGTAAAGGAGTAGAGCTAATACTATAGCACAGAAAGCCCATCTCAGAACTGGATCTCAAGTGGTGGTAGCTAGGAATCCAGGAACAAAGAGAGAGACCTGTGGTCAGTCTGAGATCTATATTCCATAGATAAGCATAAAAGATATTAGCTATCTTTCAGAAAGACTGTATTTAAATGATTGGCATAAAAGGAAAACTGTATCTTCCTTTAAGAGGATAGCTGTGGCATGGGAAGGGTTCAGCAAGACAATCAGAGAGGACAGGAAAACTGTATGGAGTATGAATAAAATATCAGGAAATAAAAGAGGATATGTGAGGCAGACGGAAGAGTTGACTATAGGAGGGAAAGAATGCATCTTCTCAGATACTTCCTGTAATTCTAGCCTTCCCCAAACACAAACAGCCTAAGATGAACTGCCTGTATTTGATGGCTACTAAGAGCTACGAGCCTCATCTACATGTGAGGACAAAACAGGAGCTATGAGAGTGGTAAAGGTAAAACCAAAATGGACTTCATTTCCAAGTAACTTGAAGTGAGGAGATAAGATGTGGCAGCATCATGCTAAATGAGATATTGACATCAGCAGAGATTATATGATAGAAAGAAACAACTGTAGAAATTATACTGCAGAACCAGTTTGAGTGGGTTTTGTTTACCATGGCTCTTCCATGTATTCGCATGGTACTTAAGTAACCTCCCCATCACCACTAGATCTTCCTGCCACGTGGCATATGTAGAGAGCTCCTGGAATATGTAGAGAGGTACCCTAAGACCAATGCTTCATGTCCATTCTCCTGACTTTCTACCAGCACTTCCACCCCTACAAATCTTCCCTCAGAATCCAGAGCCTTAGAGCATCTGTTTATGATCACCAAAGAAGAAACTATGTTAACAGCCAAGGCCCATCTCCCTAGCAGAAGGGTGGGTTGTAAATGATACCTTCTGACAGCAGTCTGGGCATCTTTGCATTATCTGGACCATTGTCCTGCTGCCTCCCACCTGCTAATTTCACATCATTAGCTGCACAGCTAAATTTGTTGCTCATTTCACTTTAAGAAGAATAAAATACATACCCAAAACTTAATTCCGAGCTGAAAAGGTTGTAGTTAACTCACTGTATTTTAAAATAAGGTTTGGGATTCTCTATTCACCCATAACCACCACACCTTCATAATATCTGTGTTTCCAAAGCATAGACATGTTTTTTAATGACCAATCTACGTGCTGTTACATGGCTAATCAAAACCCGGTGCTTATGTATGGGAGCATTGGGGGGGCGTGGGGGCAGAGGGGGGTGTCCCTTGCCTTCCTATTCCATTTGAAACAACTTGACTTCCACAGCTCCCTGGCCACGCACCTGCTTTGCATGCCAATTAGATTGAGGGCGAGACAACCTTCTTTTTTCTTCCTACATGTGTTTTCCTGACCATGCCCATCACAAACGTGTGTAGGACTGTCTGTTGTAAACTAACCCAGCCTTTGTTAAAAATGATTGCATATACTTGTATTGGGACCATTTCTGTGTTTTAATGCTGGGCTGTTTTCTCTGCCTCTCCTTGTCAAGTTCTTGCCATGCATGAAAATGTTCTCAAGTGTCCTACTCCAGGCTGCACAGGGCGAGGGCATGTAAATAGCAACAGGAACTCGCACCGAAGGTAAGCACAGCGCCCTGCATTGTACGCTGCAGGGAAGCCAGTTCCCGGGCAGCCTGACCCTCAGCCTCTGGGAGTGCCTGTACATGATTCCTTCCTACCTCAGCAGGCAGGCAGGCGAGGCTTTTAGAGAGCAGAGTGGCTGCCATCATAATGCATGAACTTTCAAACTCTTGGAGCCCCTTCTGTAGATTGGATTCTCTTAGTCCTCCCACTCACTTTGTAATGGTGATTAGCAGTCCCTGAAAAGGGGGCATTCCTTGACATAGTACTTAAGATATAGACCATAACTATTTGCAATGCCTAGAGGGAGTTTTGTGATCTTGGGGTGACGAAAGGACTATCCTATAGACATTATGCTGGGATACAAATTGGAAAACATAGATTGTCAGATACTATTGGTTGCACTCTCCATGTTGTAGGAGCCCTGGGTTTGGGATACGAACATTATTAAAGTATTTGTAGAATCCAAACGTGCTGGTTGGAGAATGCATGACCTAATAGTAAATTGGCTGTCTTGAAGCATGCTCAGAATTATACTTTGTTCTTGACAATTCTCTTCTTTTCTTGTCCTATTCCAACTTTTACTAAGTAACTCACATAATCCAGTTCATGTCAGAGATTTTTTTGTTTCACAAGTCAGAAAGTTATTCTATTAGCATTTATCTTAGAATCAATAGTTTCAGGGGTTACTAGTTCATACAAAACTATCTCAGTGAAGGAAACTGTTACAAGTTTCACTTTCAAATTTGCTTGTTTACCTGGTAAATTTGGTTACTTATGTGAAATGCCTTCAGAGTTTTTCCTGGGCTGTGACAGAGAGAATGACAGTAGATTGACAAGATTCCTGCTCAACACTTTGACACCATCCGCTCCTTTATCAAACCTTCTCACAGTTGTGTCTTTTTAGAATTTACATGCACATGTAAAAGTATTTAAACGATGTGCAGCTGTAGTCAAGATGCACAACTAGTAGGAGACAAGACCACATGAAGAATGAGCTTGAACCCCAAGGAGCCCATCTGTTTTTTTTTGTCCATAAATATTTTGTTCCAAACACCATTTTATGACCATTTTTAAGCCTAGAGATTACTCTACTTCCTCCTACTCACTGCTGTTTCTGTTCTTGGGAAGAAACAGACCCATCAGTGGGAGGAGACATCAACCCCAGTGGTCAGCAGTGCACCAGTATAGGGCTCCATCTCCTGGCTTTCCTTAACAGCTGCTGTTCCGAGGCTGAGAAATTCATTCTACCCAGAAAGGCCAATTCAGTGTTTGAAGCATTAAATATCCCAGGACGAGTGGATGAATTTAATTTAGCTATCTCATGTTCTCTGAATGACTCTGCATTATCTTGTTGTCATTAGAAAGAGTCATGTAGACTTTATCTGCATTGCCATCCACATGTTCCACTGGAGAACAAAGGTCTCAAAGTACCAAGAGGTGCATAGTAGAAAGACAATTATTTCTCTTACCTCTCCAAGTCTAATACATAAGGAATGTCATATCCTGAGCATGTTTGGGAATCTCCCCACCATCTGCTTCAGAGGGTTCTGATGAGAATCAGGGAGAGGATGATGAGGTCTCGAAGAGAAAGAGTGATTGGGTCAGGGTGCTGTGAAATCCTTGAGGGGAGACAATTAAATCCCTTTCTGTAATTGCAGCCTCTCTGGATGCCCTATTGCTGCAGCAGAGAAATTGGCAAAAGCCCAAGAAAAACACCAGAGCTGTGATGTGTCCAAGTCCCACCAGGCCTCTGACCGAGTGCTAAGGTACCTATGTGGAGCGGGTCGTTTTATGAGATCCATCTTTAGCCATTCCCCAACACACCCAGGGACCAGAACGCTGCATGACATGGATTTTTTTTTATTAGAAACAGGGAGAGAAGTGGCAGGTGTTCAGTGAAGTGATGGCTGTGCCAGGAGCTAAGACCAGCCCTCCCTTTGCTCTACAGTGGGGACTGCAAGAGTGGGGGTCTTTGTTAAACCATTGTGAGTTTCTAAATGGGAGAAGTGGACAAAACCATGTCTGGTTTTCTTTCTGGCCCTGTATTTCGCAATTCTATATTAGATTAAAAAAAGGAAGCTTTAAAAATTAATGAGATGCCCAAAGTAATTTTATCTTAACCTGCAGGGTGGTGTTAATGTTTTTGAAAATGTCAGAGTGATGGGAACGCCACCTGGCACGTACACAGAAGCTTTCTGTGTGAACAGCCTTCAAAGCCACCTTCTCCTTTTATCCTCAGACACCCCTGGGAAGAGGCGGGAGGTGTTGTTCCCCCACCTGACAAGCGGGAAACCACAGTGAGAGAGGTTAAATGACTTATCTGAACACTTAATCACTGAATGTTAAAATGAGAGCAACCTCAAAGATATCTGGTTCAACTCACTGGTTTTTTTTAACTTTAGAAAAGAATGATTATTGGGAGAGGAAGTAGAGGGAGCAATCTGCACCCCATAACCCTTAGATCAACTTTCATTTGTGCATGTTCCCTTCAAACATGCGTCCATGTGAAAACTGTTACAGTCACCCTAGAGCTTCCCTTCTTCAGTATGCTATCAGAGACTTGATTCTATGTCCACATCTGTATTAGAATCTTGTCATCTCAGTGTTGTACACATTCTGCTATGAACAACACCAGTGCTGAAACCTGCTCTGTCTCAGAACTGAAATGAATTTCAACATGCAAAGAAAAAGGAATAAACAAACACACACATATTTTATTTATGTTCAATTATCTCTAAGAGAAACAATCTCTAGGCAAATGATATTAACACTTTTGAGTTTTCCTGCAAATTATTTTCATAGTTTTTGAAAGGATTTATCCCAGTCATTAAATGCTTTTGTGTCCCTTCATATAAAAGCTA
This sequence comes from Suncus etruscus, assembly GCF_024139225.1. Classification (NCBI taxonomy): domain Eukaryota; kingdom Metazoa; phylum Chordata; class Mammalia; order Eulipotyphla; family Soricidae; genus Suncus; species Suncus etruscus. The sequence continues at coordinate 66,831,870 of NC_064859.1, read as the reverse complement.
AAATCTTGGGGCCAGAGCAATAGCACAGCAGTAGGGCATTTGCCCTACATGCCCTACTTGCAACCTGGGATGGACCTGGGTTCTGTTCCCACTATTTCATATAGTAACCCAAGCCTTCGAGGAGCAATTTCTGAGTGTAGGAGCCAGAAGTAACCCCTGAGAACCTTTGGGTGTGGCTCAAAAAAGCAAGCCAAAACAAAAGTTAAAATATTTTACACAAAATGAGAAGTAATAAAATAAAAACCGTCTATGGTTCTTATCAGCAAACAATAATTCCATAAATGTTGGTATATTTACTTCTAGATGATCTATGAGTGGATGTTACCAACTTCCAACAGTATGCCTATAATGCGTTTACTTTTTAGAATAAAAGCCTGATTTTTAAGTAAATTATAGGACCTCTCCAGTCTAGTGTCAGTGATTCCCAGCATAAGAATACTCCAGCCCCCATCACATTATAAGTATTTGAAAAAGAACTGTTATGAACCACAGGAATTTGTTTTAAGTAGAGAGAAATTGAGACTGAGGACTTTGGTTGATTGCCTGCCTTGAACCTGAAAATCTAGAAAGAAGCTCATGACCACCTCCGTTTTGATATACCACCAGATGGCTCTGCTTCCCACACTGTTTCCTGTGGCAACCATTCCCATGAGAATATCTGTTGGCAGCCAGAGATTGATATTTCCCTAACTGAAATATTACCTTGCTCATCCATTCTGAAATGGGGCCTAAAACAACAATCTTGGATCTCTTTCTTCAGATCTATGCAAAAGAAAACCATATCAAATGAGTGCAGAATATAGACCAGTACCTGTGTGCCTATTGTTCTCTTTCAATACCCTCAATGGTTTGAGAGAGTGGGCTGGAAAGTGAAACAGGAAAGAGCACTGGATGGCACCCCAGCAAGGGACCTTTGACTTTCTGAAGGCTGTGAGCTCTTGCTGATGCTCCAGGATTTCTAAAGGCTTTGCTCAGGGCTGAAAGTTGAAAGGGTATAGACTAGAGAGTCATGACTCCTGAGTTTACCTATGTTCCCAAATCTATCTCCAAGCAAAAATGCCCTTTCAATGGGGCTAAAGTTGAAGGGGGAGCACAAGAGAACAAGCACATTAATCTACCATTTTCAAACTAGTTTAGATTTCCCTGGAGGAACCACGAACTACAGTATGTATTTTTAATTGTATTCAAATTCTTACATCCCCTATGATACCATGTCTCCTGGGCCTCCATTAAGACCTCTTTCTGGTCATCAGGTATTAGCCATTGGTATTTTCACCAGTGGCCTGCTTTAGCCCTCCCTCTTTCTAAGCAGGTCCTAATCTTTTGAAGGGTTTAGGGTTTATGTTTCTCTGTGGCCAAGCCTTTGTCCTTCCCTACTAGGCAAGTGAATGAGTCTTCAGTCTGGTCCCAGTTCTTTCCCAAATGGACTCCAACCTTTTTTGTGTTCTTCTCACCCTTTGATTTTGTAGTTTCTTTTCCTGGAAGACTTTCTCAGCCTTGAGCTTCATCTTAACAATTCTGTCTGCAAAACCTGCTTCAAACGTCACCTTCTCCATTAAAACCAAATTAAATCTCAGAGTTTGACATGACCTCTCTGTACTTCAAATTCTCTAAGTACATAGAATTTCAGTTTACTATCCCATTGTGCCTGAGCTCTGAAGGCAAAGCCAAGAGTGTTATTCATTCATGTATCCTCTCCTTCAATACAGCCTGGTATAGAACCTCAAATATTAAATGCTAAAACAGTTAGCTTGTCATTTTCTTAATTTGACAAGAATTTACTTCTTAAGTAAAATAAAATTAATAAAATTAAGATCAACTGGTTGGTAATCTACCAAATTAATTACTATTAAAACATATAAAGAAAGCTTCTGCACAACTTTTTTTGTAACTGTAAAATTGTTTCTAAGTTTAAAAATCTGTGAAATTGATACGTAGATGGAAATGCACAATACAATATAAAGTAATAAATAATAACTGAGTGCTCAACTTAACAACTCTTTCTAAATTTTTTAAAACAAAATCAAGTGCTGCTAAAAATTAAAATGATAAGAACTTATTCTGATATGTATTAAAACCTCTTTCTATGTGTTTCTATTTAGTATCCAGCTAGATAATTTTTTTACCCAGCTTCTTTTCAGTCTATGTCCCTGGGAATGTTTCTTTTATTTCCCATAAACGTTTTTAGAGGAAATTTCTTATTCACTTGTATGATTTACTTGTAAACCATACTCCTTATAGTCATTCCAAAAGCAAATTCATGGCAGTGAGATTCTTTCCATCCTCATAGCTCATATCTTCATTAAACTCTTTTAAAGGAAAGTTCAAAAAATTACTTGCTTCATATACTAACACATCAAAATATTTGTACTTTTACAATTTTGTTCTTTTCAATGCCATTTAGGCAGAAAACTCATTTTTCATCTTATGATAATACACAGTGCATTTTTTCTCAAGAAAATAGAATTATGGCACCAGTGAGAGGTGCCGGCTCCTTAAGACAGTTAAATGCTTTGCACTAACTTTCAAGGAACCATATCCTCTCCACAGCCACAAGGAAGCAAGCTGTCGATTGTTTCTTGTTTGCTTACAGGCCAATGTGCTTTGTAAAGCAGCTCGAGATCCCTCACTACGGCTACAGAAACAACGTCCCCACGACCACGCCTCGCTCCAACCTGGCCAAAGAGCTTGAGAAATATTCCAAGACTTCGTTTGAATACAACAGTTACGACAGCCATACTTACGGCAAGCGGGCCATAGCTCCCAAGGTGCAAACCAGGGATATATCCCCCAAAGGATATGATGGTAGGAGGTGCACACTCTTATACATGAGAGAACACGTTTGCCGTGAATGATGTTGTTGTTGTGTATATTGTTTCCTGAAAATGGGTTGAGTTTTGAGAGTCACTGGAGGGGGACTGAGGAACAGTATAAATGTGTGGGCTTTTCAAAGCCCCAAGATCACACAAGTATTGGTGAATAGGAACCACTGGCGATTTGAAGGAGACCTGAAGGAGCCTTCCCTCAGTGATTCCAGAGCCACTGGCTCCTCAGCTTCATGCTGCTGTTCCTACAGTTTCCTCATCTCCACACAAATCTCACAGTTGTATATCAAAAGAGCAGGACTACTACTGGCAGAACCCCAGGGTTATTGGTTCTGTAGGGGGCTCTGCTTTCTCTGTGGTTTATGCTTTGTATGCACCTTAGATTCATCTGGGGGATATTTAAAAAGTGCTAATACCCCAGCTGCAATCCAGATAAATTCAGTCCCTCAGTGTCTAGTACTTTTTAAAGTGACCAGTGATTCTAACGTGCAACTTAAGAGGAAAGCTTTGGTTGTTACCAGCCTCTTCCCACTAGGCCAGAGAGCTGGGTCTGATATCATGGGAATGGGTCATTGGAGTGCTGCCTATATCACATGTGGCCATATGATGGGCTTCACTCTTTATTAAGGTATACACCAGCAAAGCAGAATGGGTACAAACTGAAACTGTGTGCCTCCAAGAAATGCATAGTGTATTTTCATTGTGCTTACTTGAACTCACCGCACACAGTATAAATTAGTTCCCATTCATCACAGAGCTGACATGGTAAGTAGTTAAAAACTAGAGGGAATGATGGAAGTTTCCTGATTTTACCTATTTACCTCACTGCCTTTCTACTTTAAATTCTAGGATGTTCAAATATAGTTGGAAAAGTTAACCACCTGAGATACGTTTGGGTTTTGATTTTTTAAATCTTATCTTGGTTCAATGGTTCTTTATATAGAGTTCTTCTCTGAAAAAAAGATATGTAATTAAAAATACAGCATACCAAAATTTATTGAAATTAAATGTTTGGGGAGTTCCAAACCTTTTTTTTATAATTAATTATTAATTTCTGCACATTTATTAAAGTTACAGGTCATTTATTATCTTAATAAAATTAATTTGCATAGTAAATGAAATTTAATATTTCTTTGATGTAACACATTGATTATCCTTAAGTGTATCAATTTTTAATATTTAGGAGCAAAGATATTTGTGAAAAAAGGTGTGTCAGGTTATAATAGAAAATGTTTATTTTTGCTTTGCTTATTTTGTGATCATAATTTACTAATTTCAGGTTTTGTTTTAATGTTCATTCAATTTCAAATGATGGATCCAAAGAAATGGAATTCCTAGGATTCAATATTTTGTCTTTAGGACTTCCATTGCATTGTCATTTTATAGTGTCTTGATGAGAACTCTTTTTGTTTTCTTATTTGCTGTAGTCTGATTCCCTTAATCTCACTGTTATAATAGGACTCTGACCCAAAGAAAGGGAACTACTGGGAGAAAGTCTTGAGCATTGGGGCTTGTCTTCAGGATACAACCAACGCCCTTTAGTGTGGCACCCTCCAACAAGGATCCACAAAACAGTGCCAATTGCTAACCACTGGCCTGTCACCTTGATTCTAATTTTTGATTTATGGACCAGAAGGTGTGCCATTTCACAGGTGTAAAAAGAGTGAATACCACTGCTTTAGTGCATTAAAGTCAAATCTATTTGGGTCTAGTCTCAAACTCTGTGATACCAGAATAAGCAATTTATTGGTATATTCATTTCCATAAATGTAGATTAAGATGGCTCCTAGTTCTACCTCTGCTGACCTTATAAAGTGTTGAGGCAATCGAGTAAACAAGAACACATTAATTATTTGTATTAATTCACACTCTACTGAAAAGAAGTACTTGTCAGAAACTTGAACAAATCTGTACTCTTCAGCCTAAGCCACAAGAAAGCAAGTATTTGTTGAACATGCAAGATAAACACTTCAATTATTAAATCTTAAAGATAATATGAAAATAAAGTCAAGGCAGACATGCTTTAATCACAATCTACTAAGAAGGAAATTGATGGCACTGTGCCACTAGATTTATTCGCCAAATTTTTACATCAAGGAAATTGCCTGGTGGGGATGAGATTGGCTGGTTAGGTTTTGTGATTGAGTTTGAGCTAAGAAGAGCATTTGTATCCTTGGATATTAGGCAGTGACTCCACAGAATTACCAAAACCACACCCAAAATTACTTTCTCCAATCTGACTCTAGGTGCACAAATAATTGAGATGTAATTCTTAAAGAAAAAATTATAGAATGGCCGTATTCTAGATAAAGTGATTATAATTTTAGAGAATAAGCAGCAGGGCCAGAAAGATACAGAATAGGATAAATGAGAAGTAATACCCCTCTTCCTAGCTCAATATCATCTCTTAGATCACACAACTGTGATCAAAACACTCTATAAACATTGACTCAGTCTCCTGCATTATTCAGACATTTTCTAGTTAGTCTCTACCTAATCATTTATCTATCTATATCTATCTTTTCTACTTATCTGTATACTTGTCATATTTATCCATCTATCATCTATCCATTCTTTTCTTCTTGATAATATATTTTAAGAAAGAAACTTCAAATAACTAGCCAATAGTGAAGCACATATTCATAATATGAAACAAAGTCCTTCTGCCTGAAGAATTTTAAGATGAGCTTTACTCAAGTAGCAAAGGTTAAGTTTGATGATGAAATCGGAGTCGTAATAACAGAAAAGGGGACTGGACTAATAATACAGTGAGTAGGGAGCTTGCTTTATATGTGACAACCAGGTTTGATCCTTGACATCCCAGTTGTCCCCTGATTCTGCGAGGGTGATCCTTGAATGCAGAGCCAGGAGTAAGCTCTGAGTACCACCAGGTGTGACCCAAAAACAAAGCAAAACCAAAAATTACAGGAATGCAAGAAACCGATAGGTAAGTGGGAATTGGCAGTGGTCTGGTGAGGATGGAGGTGAGGTTGGTGAAAGAAAGAACCAGATGGGGATGAAATAGTTTTGTATTATCTCACTGCTGAAGAGCTTGGGGTGATCTCCCATGGAATGAGGAATTTTTGTTTGTGAGTGGATGAAGGAGGAAAGGGGAGGAATAAAAGATAGGCTTCCCCATCATGTAACTTGACTCTATCCTCTTCTGAAGCACCAGGTCCATATCTCCCTAGACTTATTTTCTATGTGACCTAAGAATGACTAAAGTTGATGAGAAAGAAAAAAGAGGAACAGTACTTAAAGATGCATAAAAGATATGTGCAACTGGGGCCAGAGCAATGGTGCAGAACGGTAAGGCATCTGCCTTCCCAACACTAGTATAGGGCAGACTGTGGTTTGATCCCCTGGTGTCCCATATGGTCCCCAAACCAGAAGAGATTTCTGAGCACATAGCCAGGAATAACCCCTGAGCATCACTGGGTGTGGCCCAAAAACAAACAAACAAAAAGATATGTGCAACCCAGATTTTTATACCCAGCAGTAATGTGTTGGCATATGACATCTTCATGCATTTACCTATGAAGTACAACTGCTTTCCTGCCTTGGCACACAACAAATACACCCCTAATAATATTAGGACTGTCACAGAAAAGGTGATGCCAACCAATATGTCTCACTGTGTCTGAAGTTCAATATTGCCTTTAGGGTTGTTTAAACCCATTAATTCCCACCACCACCCACAGACTCCTTCTCAAGCTCTTTTTTCTTACCTTCTAAATTCTCCTGAGCTTAAAGCCTATGAATTGTCATTGAGTTTCCTCTGAATCCCCTTGCAGACCTCATCCCCTTACATATGACTACTTCTAGCAGCCTTCTCTCTGGTGGCCCTTCCTTCCAGCAACTGTTCTCTGGAAAGCATCTTCCCTGCCCATGTTTCTGTCTCTCTGAGCAGAAGCCATGGAGGATCAGCTTTTCTCCACCTCTTCACTTGAGCACATGCCTTCTTGCTTTTGACATCTGCTTCCAGAAGCTTTATGTGCCCTAAATTCTCCATGACAAATGCACAGCCTAAACCAAGCAACCTTTCTTCTCAGAGGGGACAAGATTGTCTTTGTAGAGAGATGCTTATGTTCAGTAGCACAGTGCAGCTTTGCATCTCGTCCTTTGGTCTTTTTTACATGCAAGTACCAGTCTTCTCAATAGACTGCAAGCCCTCAGTGGGTAAGAGGACTTATCCTCAGATTGTCCCAGGTCCCATGATGCCAAAGGCAGGCGGGCAGTATTGTGCAGAGAATACTGAATGAGTGAGTGAGAGAATCCTTGCTTGGATTTGATTCGCTAAATCATGTGAGCAAACTATTTGCATTGCAGATGTGACCTAAAAGGATATTCTTACAAGAAAGCTCCTTTCTTTTTCCATTTAGGATTCTGCATCCATATTTCAATTTACTTATGATCAAGCACAAATGTGAGCCTACCTTTAAAACCCTGAGAGTCAGTGCTACGAGTTTTGGCGTGCAGCGGTCTGAACAAAATTAGGCCTAAAGGGCACCAGGTGGGACCTAGTGGGATAAATCCTCATGATGCATAACTTTGGATTGTATTCCTTTCTGTTTCGGTTTTTCATGGAAATTCAAAAATTTTAGGACACATTTATCTATCTCCTGCCGGAAAATACTGATCTATATAAAAAATTTTGATATTTCTAAGAGAGTGAGAGTCATACATTGAGACTCTTATATATACAGAGAAAGTTAATAAAAATATTCTAGTCAAAACTGTTGTTATTTGGGTGCCCAGAGAGATAGTACAGCAGATAGGGTGCTTATCTTGCAAATGGCTGTTCTGGATAAGATTCTTGGCACCACATATGGTCCTCCAAGACCCACCAGGAATAGCCCCTTAGAGTAGAGCCAGAAATAGTTCCTGAGAACCACTTGGTGTGGCTGTATTAAAAAAAGATCTGTTAATATTTTTAATTTATATAGAATCACTCCAAATCCATACTATAGAGGGAGAGAACTCTTAAGGAGATATTGCTCAACACGGAACAGGACCTGTGGGCAACTGCTGTTGTCAGATGGCACAAGATGTATGCTGAGTGCTGTGAGAGGATGAATGAGCACACTCTCATCTAATAACTGAAAATGTCTTCATCTGCCCAAGACAAAGTAGTACTCACTTGGTCCTCATCCCCTCATTCCACTGTCAACACAGGAAACCCCCTCAGAATTGGGGGAGATATGAAACATGATCATCTCCTCTGGGTACAGCCATCTTTAGGAGCCCACTGTTCTGTGGTACCACCGAATATCTGCCCAATTAGCTGAAAAAACTCTTAGAAGTACTAGCAGCCTAGAATTTCATAAGCATCTTAGCAAAGGTCAATAATTATCAGAATTAAAAACTTTTATTTTCCTTTCAGCCCCACACCTGAATTATATAAACTCCTCCTTTGACTTTTAATAAAATAAAACATGTTTGTGTTCTGTTTGGGAGGCACCAAAGTATTGTTCTACTACCTTCTTATTAGGCTGACGTGCTTTTCAAGAAATTATTCCCCCCACCAAAAGAAAGAAATTATCCCCAGGGCTGGAGAGAGAGTACAGAGATTAGGACACTTACCTTGAATGTGACCAATCCATATTGTCTTTTGAGCCATGCTTGAAGTGATCCATGAATGAGCACAGAGCCAGGAGTGGGCCCTGAGCACTACAGAATCTAGCCAAAAGCTATGCCCTCCCCACCCCAAAATATGAGAATATATTATCATTAGTCTGGAATACCATCCGGAATTTTGTGCGAGTCTCATACGTAATATAATCAGAAAATTTTTATGGATAAAACATTCTATAGATGCCCAGCTATATATACATTTTTCTAGTGGATTATAACATTATGATCATTAAAAGAACTTCAGAGAGAGCTTAAAAAGATGCCTACAATTAATTCTCAGGTTTCTAAATTCAACCCTTGGTATTCAATCTCTTGCATTCTATACTCTACTGCCCGGTGTTCCTCCTACACAAACAAGCAGGAGATGGGTATGAAACTGGGGGTTACCACGCATCACCAGCCTGATCACTGTCAGAAGTGGTCTCTAAAAAGGAAAATCACTCAAATATACTCAAATCAAAATAAGAAATGAAGTCAATGACAGAGAAATAATAGAGCAAGTGGAGTACTTGCCTTTCAAGGGCAAACTGGGTTCCAATCACTGGTAGCCCATAAGGTCTTGTGTCCTGCCAGGACTGAAAACTGTCAGGTTTGAAAACTTCCCACCCATCCAATAATAAAAAGGAATGGATGGATTCAGTCCTGTTCAAGATTTGTGGATATTATTGGGTGATACAACTTACACAGAGATTCTGTAGACCACAATGACCCTTGCAACATAATGACTCTACCTTTTAGAGGAACATGTAGCAACACCCAGTTTGAAGGGGATTCTACAGTCAGACTGGAGTTACCATAAACCAGAGTGTTCTACATGCCCCTAGCATCTCTAGGGGACATGCCCTCTCACCTACATTCCCACAAACCACTCTCATTGAGCCATGGTGTGCTATTTGCTCTTCTGGTTCCTGTTACTGTCTTTAAGAAAATAAAATTTACTCATTTCACAAACTCTTATTTTCTTATTCATGTGTACTAGCCCATCCCTGAACAGGTGACCCACACCAAGAAGAAAGAAAAGAAAACTTAGAAGGTTATTTTATTCCCTCCCCAATTTTTCTATTTATATTTTTGTGACCAAGTTGTAAATGATGTGAAACCATGAACATGAGTCCAGATAGGGAGTCTCGCAGACTGTAAATAGGCATTCCTGTCTCAAAGTATTTATTGGGAACTAATGGAGGTATATGGCTGCCTCTATGGGAGGTCTCTGTGGGGTCCTTTGTGTCACAGGCATTCTGTGTTTGACATGAAGTCACTTCTGGCCTGCACTGTCATCCACTGGGAATATTAGACACATTCCCAGAGAAGAGAAAAGGAAGGTGATATAGGGCTGGGCTAACTCAGATAAGTAAATTGGAAGTATAGTTTGTTCCATTCACTTATGGTGCTCAGGGTGTGGGTTGGAGTGTGTTCCTGGCTCTCTGAACAGGGCAGGAGGAGCTGGCTGTTAATTCAAAGCCCTTCTTAGATTCAGGTTCTGTATATTGGGCAGAGGCAGCAAGGAATGATAGTTCTGGCTCCATCAAGTTGCCCAGATATGGGGACAATGATGAACCCCTTTCTCTGACCAAAGTGCAGTCTTCAGTCCAGAAGCAAAACTCTACAGGGTGAAAGCTTAGTTCTGGTTGATTTGTGTGTTTCAGGGGTGTATCATTTAAATTTTAAAATATTTTCAAAATGGCATAAAGTTTGCATGAATCAAAGAACATAATTCACGTTTAGCTCTTTCTTGGGTTGAGTATGATTAATGTGCGTTGGGGTCAGTTCTTGTTATGGCTCATAATGAATGTTGACTAGGAGACAGTTTGTTGTTCAGTTTTGTTTCCTTCCTCCCATTTCTTCCTCCCTTTTCATTTAGGAGGCTGCTATTGGCCTTCTAAAGTGTGTCTGTGAGAGAGATGCAATGCTCCAATCAGAGACTTTCTCAGGATGGAATTGGGGATACTCAAGAACAGGCAACCTCCCTCTGTGTTCAGTCAGCACCACTGCAGTTTCCAACAGAATCATCTTGGTGGAGCCAGCTTAGGGCCAGGAGGTCATTATCATGCCTGGAAGACACTCCATTCTCTATTCCCAATCCTCAAACTTAGTCACAGCTTGCCTCGAAAGGAAATGCAAGAGGCAGGTGTATATCAGAAAGGATTGGTGCAGGGTCTAAGAAAGGTTTTCAGAAGATCATAGCACCTTTCCTTCCTTAGTGTACAGGGTTCAGGGTGAAAAGCCTTTAACTCTGGGCAAATGAATATCCTAGGCTTGCTTATAATGTTGGTGGTTATAGAATTCATCTTAATCATCCATCAGCCATTTCCCATCTACTCAAGAAGAACATCTCTGAAAGGTTGCAATTGCTTCTCAGTGTCTGGTTGGTTGTTAGTGCTGCTGGTTGTTCAGAAAAATCCTGGAAGGAAAAGGACAGTGAGGGCTACCTAGAAAGCGGTACCTGAGGATTCGAGTGCTGGCCCATCCCTCAGCAGTTACTCTGCCTTACTTATCTCATGCCTGCACTTTGTCATATCTGGCCAACCCCCTTATTTTACTGGCACTTTATTAGACTCCTAGAAATGAACTTTACTCGACGAAGGTGTGTTTCAATTTTATTGTCTGGACTGTATACCCCACTAATCCTCTCCCCAATGTGCTGGTCCTGAAGAACCAGCAGGTGGCCCCAGACACAAACATCTAAAACTGGAAGTTCCAGTTAAATGCTAATCCCTTCTGTCTGGAAGGAACAGTCATTCATTTGAAAAAATCAGTGGCCAGATGGCTCAGATCCCAGCCCGCAATGAGCTGAGCAGTGAGGTTGGGGGAAACCTCACTCCTCAGGCCAGACCAGGTTGGTGGTATGCACAGTCACTCCCCCAATGTCAAGCTAGCCAAATTTGAACCAAGTGTGTGCCTTTAAACGGGTGGCATAAAATGCATCCTAGTTTAAAAGACCTATGCATTCTCCTCCCTGTTATTCCCAGGGCTGTTCACTGAACATGCACAAAGTTAAAGGGAAAGATCAGGCTTGGTGTCTCTGCAGCACCAGCCTCGTGGCATAATGCCCTCGATGAAGTGTGTCTGCACAGGACTGCGGGGATGGCGGTGTGGGGAGGGGTGCGGATGGCAGGGTGTCATTGCTGCTGTCGTCACTTGGATGGGCGGCAGGGACCCGAGTCATCCTTGTCCCCATGTGTCTCCCCAGCAAAGCGGTACTGCAAGAATGCCAGCCCCAGCAGCAGCACCACCAGCAGCTACGCGCCCAGCAGCAGCAGCAACCTGAGCTGCGGTGGTGGCAGCAGCGCCAGCAGCACATGCAGCAAGAGCAGTTTCGACTATACACACGACATGGAGGCAGCTCACATGGCAGCCACAGCCATCCTCAACCTGTCCACACGCTGTCGAGAGATGCCACAGAACCTGTCCACCAAGCCCCAAGATCTGTGCTCAGCGCGGGTATGCCAGGGACAGGAGACCCTGACGTGGGGGGGAGGCCCTGGGTGGGATGGCAGTATCTCATCTTCTTACTGTCTAGTGAGACTCAGATGGCAGCCTGAAGGTCACATTGCAAAGGTCCTACCAGTCACTGAGTCCTGTGACTTAGTGAGGACTTGTTTTCCAAGCTGGGAAATTTGTCAGATCTATCTTTTAAGTTAATTTTATCAAGGGACCCTCTTCGTATACATCAGTGAATCATTTCTGCAGAGGACACTAGTTGAACCTCAGGCAATAGAAAACCAAAGAATATCCTGCTTGAAACTCTAAGCACCAGGAAGACTAGATGGCATCATGGCCAAATAAAACACCAGCATGCAGACCTGACCCCTCAGTCCAAACCCATTCAATCTCCCAGTATGAGGAGACAAAGGAAGTAAAAAATCTCATTGGCACAGGAACTGCTCAGCCAATGCAGTGGCAAGCACTCTGATGAGTTAAAAAAGCATTATAGGCATTTCCATAGCAGGCAATATTTACTGAGGTTTTGTCATGCTCATCTGCTTAGCAGTGAACCCTGCTTCTACGGTGAACAGCAGAATGCCTGTGTCTGATGCTGCAGGAGCTTGGGATTCCAAGTTTGCCATTCCAGGCCACTAGGTGGCCTGAAATTCAGTCGGTGCCAGGGAGTAGGAAGCAGCGACGCATTGTGTTCTCAGAGGACAGAGAGCAGGCAGATGTGCCTGTCTCCTTTCCAGAAAAACAAAGGGTCTCTCTCCATTACCTAGAGCTGCTCGGCCACGCACCGTGAGCTCTCAACATTGACAGTAGTTGTTATAAATCATTTAATTTGTATGAATGGAGAAAGGTCAGTAATTTTATGTTTTGCAAATGCTTTCTTTCCTATTAATATTTTTATTTCTATATTGTGGAGAAGCATCAGGAGCATGCAATTTCCATGGTGATAAGGGGCGCTACGGTGGGAGATTAGTATGGAAGAGATTCTTTAGCAATAAAAAAGACAGTAATCCATTCCTTTCTTTGATATATTAAAATTAGGAGTGAGAGAATTAAATCCAGCAAGATGAAGACTAAATTAGTAAGAAAGCTTGAAATCAGGAGTGTACTCTGACAAAAAAGAGTCAGAATAATCTTGTATAATTTCTCAAGGTAACAGCCCAAAGCCTGGGCATCTCATTCCCAGCATCTTCCTTCTGCTGTTATATCCAGAGGAAAGAGCTGCTAGACATTTGAGTAGGCAGCAGCTTTCATGCCAGCCCTGAAATCAAATTGTTGCTCAAGAGTGTGTGATTCTCTAGAACAAAAAATGAAAGGGGGAGATTGTCTGGGGTATTTTGACTTTTCTTACACTGTCCTCCATGTGTCCTTTCCTCTCTCCCTCCTCCTGAGAGGCAAGCATTGAAGAATTCTTGATCTCTTTCAAAGCATTATTTTTTTAAAAAGAAAAATAAAAAAGAAGCTCACCATGTACCTCTTTGGGTTTTATTATTTTTAAAAAAAAAAGCCAGTTGACTAAATTTCAGGTTTGCTGAAGCTTAGAGTTAGGCAGACCATAATCTTTGTAGTAGAGGCATTTTTTTTTATTTTATTTTTTTAGTTCTTTTTGGGCCACACCCATTTGATGCTCAGGGGTTACTCCTGGCTAAGCTCTCAGAAATTGCCCCTGGCTTGGGGGGACCATATGGGTCACCGGGGGATCGAACCATGGTCCTTCCTTGGCTAGCGCTTGCAAGGCAGACACCTTACCTCTAGCGCCACCTCTCCGGCCCCTGTAGTAGAGGCATTTTGAACTGTGATTGTACATCTCCCTCTGTGAAAATGGAAAAGCTCCTTAACATAGGGTTTTTTTAAATTTAATTTACTTTATTTAAAGAGCATGCATCACATAGTTGACAGCTGATCAGAATACATTTGTTTCCAGATAAGTGGGAGTGAAATTATTAATAAAGAAAAGAAAGAAAGGGGGAAAAGGAGCAAAAATAGCAGCAACAAATACATTTGAGAAAATTATTGTATCTTCACTGAGGTCATTAAGTCATTATCAGAATGATTAGTAAACCCTTGTTGCTAGCTTGACCATTCCGTTAATTCGTTTCTGAACATTAGGTGACTTCAGATACACAATCGTATCTAAATTGGTGTGTTTCTAGGGTGGTGAAAGTGTCAAACAAAAATGGAGTTGTAGCAAAATGTGGTCATGAGGTCTAGGAAGTCCAAGTTCTGTGGTTGATAACTGCAGTTTTGTGACAACTCCTTTCATCTACCAGGGCTCCTGGAAATATGAATGTGAGGGTACTCACACTCACTCTAAAAAAGTCTTGGTGACATCACCCCCTATACCAGCATACCTGGTGTTTTAGTCAGATTGGTGTCTGCAGAGAACCACAAGGGAAGTAAATAGAACATTGGCAAATTGGTGGTTGTAAGTGATGGGTGCAGCAGGTGTGGCTTTGGCAGAACAGGAACTTGGCCCACACTCTCCTCTAGAGATTTCTAGCTATTCTCTGTTTGGCCAGTGTACCTATAATTTTTTACAGCTTGGTTTACATCTCTTTAAAGAACAGAATAAGACTATGGAGCTGGCAGGGTGAAAACATGGCGACTGTGTGAGCATGGTCTTGGCTCCAGGTTTTCAGATGTAAGAGAAGGCATGGGGAAGGTGCCCACTTTTACTCCAAAAGAATTTCTGTTGAGGGGCTGAAGCGGTGGCACAAGCAGTAAGGCATCTGCCTTGTGCGCACTAGCCTAAGACCAGCTACGGTTTGATCCCCCGGCATCCCAATTGGTCCCCCAAGCCAGGAGGGATTTCTGAGCGCATAGCCAGGAGTAACCCTGGTCACTGGGTGTGGCTCCAAAAAAAATTCTGATGATATCAGCCCATATAACTGCATATCTGAAGTTTTGGTCAGATTGGTGTTTCTGCAGAAAGTCACAGAGGAGGGGAGTCAAGACCAATAGCAAATTGGTGATTGTGGGTGATTGGTGCAGAAGGCGTGGATTTGGCAGGGGGAGGACTTGGCCTGCCATCTCCTCCAGAGATTTCCAGCTTTTCAACTGCATAGCCAGTGTACTCATAATTTCTCACTGCTTGCTTGGTTTACATCTCTTTTGAGAACAGAGTGAGTATGCAGCTGGCCATGTGCAGACATGGAAACTCAAGGGTTTGGTTTCTTTTTTTTTTTTTTATTTCAGAAAGCAGATTCAAATTCTTCTCTCTTCCCCCCATTTCCCTCTAATAGTCCTCCTCTTTGTCTTGCAGTCTTACTGCAGTCTTGCAGCATTAAAACCAAAGTATAATTTTTATGTATGCTTTCATTTTAAAGCATATGGTTTATATATATTTTGTATACACACATTTCTGATCACATAAAAGATACTTGAATTAAAAAAGAATGGAAATTAGGCACTTGTTTAATTTTTTTCTGCTTAGATTTATTTCCAAAAACAAATTTATTTGAGGGGTAAATACAGCTGGATGATAGGTAAATGAGAGTTGGATAGATAGATGAGTGGGTCGGTGGGTGAATGGATGGATGGATAGATAGATGGATAGATAGATAGACAGAGATAGATAGATAGATAGATAGATAGATAGATAGATAGATAGATAGATAGATAGATAGATAGACAGACAGACAGACAGACAGACAGACACATAGATAGATTTGATGGATGCATGCATGCACTATTCAGAAACAGCTAAGCATGGGAAGGCAAAAACAAATTGAAAGGCCTTTTCTGTTCACCTTGGCAGTCTATTGCATGAGAGAGCAGTGAAGGAATATGCACTGGCAGCAGGGGCAATGGTTTGGGAAACGAGCCTTGTAGTTACCAAATCTTTCTGTCCACAGAACCCTGACATGGAGGTGGATGAGAATGGAACCCTGGACCTCAGCATGAATAAGCAAAGACCGCGTGAGGGCTGCTGCCCAATTTTGACCCCTCTGGAGCCTATGTCCCCGCAGCAGCAGGCGGTGATGAACAATCGATGTTTCCAGATGAGTGAAGGGGACTGCTGGGACTTGCCTGTAGACTACACCAAAATGAAACCGCGGAGGGTAGATGAGGAGGATTCCAAAGAGATTACTGTATGTCCTTTTCATCAAACTTACCCCTATGGATTCAGAATTAGAGTTGGGGTGTCAGTGGGAGACAAAGTCTTGGGTACACACTCTAAGCTAAGATTATTTTTTTTAAATATGATCTTTGGTTTATGAAGGCTTAGAATACAATTCTCTTGGCCCTGGGGATATTTGTGATTGACATTAATTTGAGTGGAACAGACCACAGGCTCTATTAAATGAAAAGTTTCATTTTCTAACAAGAATATTTTGTTAAAAATGATTTTGCTAAGAAAATGTATAAATAGAAAACTGGTTTATTTTTTTTTAATTGACATATTGATCTAATGAAGGATTTTCTTTATAAGTAGAGAAGTATAACTGGTGACTTAAGTACTTAAATAGTTACCTATGTGCTAGTGAATAGTTAAACCCCCTCAAGTTAAAGGCAGTGTTTTTCTTCAAAAGGAATCCTAAATTGTGAGCTGAAAAGATAGTAAAGAAATTCTGGCACTTGCCTTTATATGTAGCCAACAATCCTTGTTCATACCAGGTACCACAGAAATCCTCTGAGAACCACCAGCAGTGATCCTTGAGCACAAAACCAGGAGTACCTCCCAGGGTGGCCCCCCAAAATAAAATAAAAAACCCCCAAATACTCAGAAAAGCATACTTCAGACTTGAGCAAATAAATCATTGTATAGTAGTCATCTAAGATTTTGTGGACAGTATTTCTAAAAGCCTGTGTCAACTTTGAAGTAGTTACAATTGTTAATTTTAGATATTATTAAAATAGTTATAGTAGGGACTGGCGAGGTGGCGCTAGAGGTAAGGTGTCTGCCTTGCAAGCACTAGCCAAGGAAGGACCATGGTTCAATCCCCCTGCGTCCCATATGGTCCCCCAAGCCAGGGGCAATTTCTGAGTGCTTAGCTAGGAGTAACCACTGAGCATCAAACGGGTATGGCCCGAAAAACCAAAAAAGAAAAAAAATAGTTACAGTATTCTTTAGGTTAAGAAGTACAGGAAAACTTATTCTTTATTAAGATTTTTTTTTAGTGTTCAAATCTGAAATTTATGACATTTTCTTTATTCATTGAAAAATGAAAATCTTTTAGATAACATACAATAGGGAGATAACCATCAAAGTAATAGCAATGGTGTCTACAGAAATTGGGAGGTGGGGGTGGAGTGGAAAGGAAACATTGTCTATTTGTGAGAATTGGCAGGGAAGGAACCTGTTTATAAGGCCATTACATCTTAAAGCCTATTATCTTTATTCTTCAAATTGATTTAAGTATCCAGGCATTGTAAAAGAGAATAGAATCTGAGTGGCAAGCTAAATTCCAAAGGATTTTTTTTCTCTCCTGCAGTGTTAAATCAGTCCTACCAAATAAGGCATGGTAGTTGAGTCCCTGAATTTATTTTAATTAAAATTAAGCCCTCATAAATCGACGGGACTATTTTCATCATATGGACTAGCACAGAAGTAAAACCTACTGTCTCTTCTGTATTTATGAAACATATTTGCTGAACATTGCCATCTACAGGAATTTCTCAGTTACTGTAGACAAACCCATTTATTAAAAGTAGCTACATTCTATATTAAAGGAAAGCTGCATAAGAATGGAATCATTTAAAATGATGACATTAATATAAGATGGTCTTCTATTTTTTAGAAAAATAAAATATAAATTTGTAAAACACCAGTCATTGGCAAAATAGCACTCGAAAATATGTTTGTATATAATTTTAACCTGCTGGTCAGTATTGGAAAAGTATATATTTGGGCTCTGATTTTATTGAACATTAAATGAGGAATATTAAGGTATTTATTGAACATTGAATGGGATGGCATAGTCTTTCTGAATGTCAAGGCCAGACTATTTTCTGCCTTTTCTGTGAGAATAGGGGATATAGTGCCTATTGACAGGTGACCCCAAGTTTGTAAATCTAGAGCAGTTGATAGTTTCTTTGAACAAAGTTCATTTTACATTTTCAACAATCAGTTTGCATTTCAACATTTCATTTGGTCTCTATTTGAAAGATGTGGTTGTTTGAAGATGGTAGGAAAGGCAGAGGCAACCACCTTCCTCTAGGTTCTATCTTGATCTGTTAGAATTGTCATCTCTGTGACCCTGAAGGTGTGTTTTTTCTACAGCCAGAAGACTTGGATCCTTTCCAGGAAGCTCTGGAAGAAAGAAGGTACCCAGGAGAAGTGACCATTCCAAGCCCCAAACCCAAATACCCGCAGTGCAAGGAGAGCAAAAAGGACCTAATAACGTAAGCATGATGGGAGGTGAAACTGTCGCTCTTCTTATCTGCCCCTTTCTTTGGCTTATATCTAAAACCCGGGTCTGTACATGCCTTGCCGTTTGAGCATGTGACATTCGCAGCCTAGAGATGTCTCAAACTGCCAGTTCCACAGAGCAAGGAGCCAGCTGTGGGCCTGCTTGTGCTAGGATGCTCTGTAGTGTGGAGATGCATTTTCATTCAACCCTGTGCATTGTGCAGCTTTTATTGAGGGTGCCTAACCCACTTGCAGACATTGCAGCTAAACTGGAAACAATGAAAAAAATTTAAAGTTTTTTTTTTTTTTAAAAAAACATACTTACTATTTTGGCTGTTTCTGTTTTTGTTTGGTGGCAGATGTCCAACACCCAGGTGTGATGGGAGTGGTCATGTGACTGGTAATTACGCCTCTCATAGAAGGTGTGACTTCATTTTCTCATGGTGGATCTGTCTTCTCAATTTATTGTTTTCAGCTTACCTCAACAATGCTGTCAGAGTAAACTGTTGGATTATGTGTCAGCCCTCTAAGTGCTCTATGTTGACCTCTAAGAGCATGCTAATGTGTGTGTTGTATAATGTCTTTTATTTTCAATGAACTAACTAAATTTGGGAGAGTCTTTATAAAAAAAAAAACAACATTTAAAGCAGAGAATGAAAACATCTGGTTTTTAAATTGTTCAGCAATAGACATGAATTTAAAAAAAAGAAATGTATATGAGGACTTACTCAGAGTGAATTATACAAAATCAAAAAAAAAAGTCAATATACAGCACTTGCCCCCATTGCTTTCTGCATTAAACCTTTTGATTTCAATGTTTTGTTGTGTTTGTTTGGGAGTTAGCTGGTTGGGGTCCACTCACCCAGTCTTCTGGCCTGTCTTACAGTCTGTCGGGCTGCCCTCTGGCTGACAAAAGCATTCGAAGTATGCTGGCCACCAGCTCTCAAGAACTCAAGTAAGATTTTATAAAAAAAAATAATGCTTTTAAAGGTCAATACACTTAGTCATTTACCAAAAAGGCTGTGTTGTTTGGAAAGAAAGGATCTTTCAGGAATCTCCAAGACAAATCAGCACCTCGGTGTAGCACATAGGATGGGTCCTCATAATTTGTCACTTTAGGAACAATTCATATTACTTTTGCCACCCCCCTCCATTTTCTTTAGCCTTTCTCTCTTGAGTTTCTCAAGCATAAGTGTTTTCTCCTCAAAGATGTATGCCCATGAAAGGGACAGACTACAATGATTCAAAATTCTAGGAAATGACTACCACTCAAAAACTAAAAAGAAATACTAAAAAGAAATACCGTTAAAGGTGGTAGGTAATTTGAATATTTAAAATACAGATATTTAAATAGCACTGATGACATAAAATTAGCATGATCAGAGGTCATTTCTTGAATACATTTGGCCACAGCTGTAAGATTTCTTTAGAACAATGATAGTTCACTAATTTGAGTATTCAGCATTATCAAATGGCACACAAGTTTCTTCAATTATTTGAGCCCTCTCCTCTTCTGAGACTGAAATTGTTCTAGAGTCTTAAGCATAAAACTTCACCTACATAAATACTACCTGCCTTTTCTCTTTTGTGTGCTTCTACACATATGCATACAGACATTAAACCATATTCAGTTCCTAGACAGGATTTGGAGGAAGTGGGTACAAGTTATCGAAACTGTAATGCAATATTCAGTATTCTAGTCAGGCCGCTATCCAGGCATATTTAAAGGAGGAGGTCAAGAGCTGAAAAGTACTTCCACACTATGATGACAACCAAAGAGTCTTGCTAAATCCCTGAAAAGTTATAAATATCAGGTCAAATTAGTTGGCTTTCATTTTATTTGGAGATTATTTTATTACCAATGTAGAGAAAATGCTATTTTTAATTGGCATTTGTTTCCTTTCCAAAAAAATCTTATCCCTCATATCTATCCCATCACAGTAGTTACTCAGCGTTATCTCAGATTATAGGGTTCTGTTTCACACCATGTCATTTTTTACAGGATCCCTGTCCAAGGCCCTAGTGCCATAGATCACCTGCTCATGTTCAGTGACCTCCTGAACTAGCCTTTTCGTCACAAGACTCTTGGAGTTTTCTTCGTGGAGTTTAAACACCTGGAGGGCATCCTCTTATTTAACAACTTGGCAGTCTGGACAAAGTAGCTTATAGAACCTCAAAATGGACATAATTAGCAAGAACAACTCAACCCACTTGTTTAAGGCAACTTTATTCATGGCTTGAAACTCTACTTCCCTCATGGTCAAAACGTGATTAACGGCACTTGGAACTTAGCCAACACATCTGAATATGGCAGCATTTCTTTGACTTTCTTGATGAGAATTACTGGGCAAAAGTTTGGCATTCTTCACTTCCAACAGGCCAACTAGAAACAACTAAATGCACTTTGCATGACTTCCTTCTAACACTGCTTCTATGTGGCTAATGTCTCAAACCCTCAGAAGCCAGAGTAGTTTTTTTCAAGGGCTAGTTTTCATTGCTTTACTTCCCTTGACTTAGAGCTTAGTTGTTTAAGTTGATCCTAGGTTCCAAAAAACTGTTTCTTCTCCAGAGTCAGCATAGCACCTTTCTTCTTCTCTTGCTTCTTTAGGAAGGACTAGGTGGGTGATGGTCCCCACCATCAGCACCTTCAAATGAGAGACTTTCCTTTCACACCTGCAGGAAGGGCCATGTCCAGACAATCCTTCACTCCACCAACCTATTCTATGAGGGAGAACTGTATCTCCCTGCCTTAAAGCCAGACTCCTTTCTCAACTTGCTTTTGCTATCAAAGAATCTCATTTTCATGGACTTGTTTGGGAAATCTTGACAAATTTTCTGAAATATTCTGTTTTTCTTAATGAAGATTTCAAATTAGATGATTCAATTAAAGGCCAATTAAATTCAATATGAGAACTATAATATACATGACCATTTTACTTGATGACTTACATTGCAGAAGCCATAGATTATAATTTTTCTCCTTTCATTTTTTAATCAATGATATACCTCATCTATTACTTTTTGTCTGAGTTACAAAAATCTGTTGAATAGCATTCCTGTGCATAAGGGCATGAATTAATCTTTTTAAGATTCACACAGCATTCATTAGAATAATTCATGCATGTTCTCTTTTCCATAGAATTTTCTTTATAATACTAAGTTTTGGTTAGTCTCCCTGGCAGCCTCTTTCCTGATTGTGAGTAAGAAAGGCACACTGTTCACTTTGATTTTCTAATCTCAGAATTATAAAGATGCTTTTAAAAGTGGGTCTCAATTACCTCAATTTTTTTCTCTCTCTATGTATCAGGTAACATAGAATTTTCTTGGAATGTTCCTGTTGTCATTCTGACACAATTTTGGTAGTTTTTCATTAACATGACATCTTGGTCAAGGATAGACTATGAGTTTTGTCATATAAACTCTAGGTCTTGGATTTTTAGACCTCTTAAACTCCAGAGAAGACCTTGCTCAGTTCCTAGCCAGGACAACATATGTGGGGTGATCCTAATAAAAATCAGTAACTTGTTTAATTATGTACAATATGTAAACTCAAAATGTATTAAAGCATAACATGTTCATGAATATCATGCAAACTCTGGAGCTCATTTTTTTTGGTGAAAACTTTGCCTAATGGTGAACTCTGATTTTGAAGAGGAGTTTCTTTTCAAAATATTGCTTGCAAAGATTGCCTGAATGTAGCTGTGTGAAAGATTTAAACAATGTTAAAATTTTATTCTACCAGCAATAAATCCCTTTTTATTTTTCAAAATGCATAATCAGTTGTAGACAGGGGCATGATGTAGGTGGTTTAGCCATTTCAGTAACCAATTTAAGCCAAATCAAAACTGGCTTCAATCAGAGGCAATTAACTCTAAATATGAGCCCCAAATTGGCTTCCAGTTATACTTTTTATGGCCAAGTTTAAGTGCTTCCTTATTATTCATATATTTATTTTATAATAACATCATTCCTGTCTTTAAGTTGACTCTTTAAAGAAAAGGACTTGTAGACCACTTCTCTCTCTTTACTTCCTAATGTCTGAACTTTAATTTCATCTCCATGGGGTTGGATGGGCAGATTAACTTTTCGTTATATATTCTTTCAGAAGTTACTCTTCTATGTCCTGTAGTAATTACACATACATCTTAAGTATTTTTTCATGAAAATAGAGGGGAAATGCAGACCAGAGATGTAATTCAATGATAGAGAATTTTCCTAGCATTTGTGAGGCCCTGGTTTGCATCTTCTGCACTGCAAAGCAAAGCAAAAAAAAAAATATAACATTTAGCCACTTATAAAATATTTTAAACTTTATTATATTTATTTTATATGAACTTAAATCAATTAAATAAAATTTAATGTATGATAAGACTTCTTTTTTCCATATAAGAGAATAATGCAGGCAGCCACATAATGATACATATAACTTGTGTAGTGTGCAAGAAAGCCATCCATTTTCCCTACACACTTAGAAACAATCCTTATCTTAGTCATTTTTCCTTCACAGTTCACAAGAGTAAATCTTCACAACTCTGTGAATGACTGGCCCAACTCAGGTCTTTTGCCCTTGTTGACAATCTGTTTTGCTCTCCAAAGGGTGTTATGCCCTCTGTATAAATCTATTTATCCCTGTAGGATAGAATTATTGTGCAGATCTGGTCTCTCTCAAGAGAAAATAACAAGAATAAAAGATTCTCTTTTTACCGTTTTTCTTTATTGAGGAAAACTAGACTATGAAGCTGTTGGAATCACCTCAGTACATACCCAGGTGGGGATTAAACTCATGCACGCTAGCATACTCGGGTGATTTTTAAGTGACTAAGCCATCTTTCAGACTCCATGTTTACTTCTAAGAATGTGACCACTGACACCTTTCTTTCAGTTACAAACATCACTTTGCTATGCAACTTGCAGGAGACTGAGAGAGTATCCAGGGGTGTATGTATAGTGGAGGGGTGGTGATTGACATAGGTTTAAGTATCTGTGAGTTCTAACAATGACCCAGGCTCCTAAGGTGCCCATATCATGCATTTGGCCACAGTAGCACTAAACAGACAGTTTAGATTTACCTAATACTTAGGAGACCTACCATAATACATAATCCACTATGGATTCTACTGAATACACATGACAACTACAAAGTCATTATGAATCAACAGTATGCAGCTTCAGTGAGAAGAGATCTGAGAACTATGAATATAGAAACTTAGGCAAGTGACAGGGGTTCTGCAAGACCCTGTGGTCAATAAGTGTCAGCGGTAAAAGTCAAACTAAGAGTCTTTCTCACATACCATAGTACTTTTTCAAAACATCCCTTTGAGATCTACTCTCAGCCTTTTGACCAAGATCAAGTAAAACAACCTTTCAGGATTATAGTTTTTCAAGATCTGATGTTTCTATTATAACCACATAAACACATTCACTATATATTTCTGAAACTCTCAATCAAGAAGTCCTGCAGCATTTTCAATCACTCACGTGTGGAATCTAGTCCAATGAAAGCTCTACCATGTAGTGCATCACAGCCAAGTATACAAGACTTCACACGCATTTTCCACATTCTACTTAAATGCACTTTGGACATCAGGCCCTGGCAAGAACCTAATCCACATGCCCATTTATATTTCAGCATGTATGAAGAATTTCTAAAGTTGGTACCACAACATTTCTAAAATTCCCTAAGAAATTTAGCATACTACAAATAAATGTTAATTGTTTTTCATAAGTAGGGTTGCTTTAAAATGAGGTCAATAAGGAAATAATGTGAAGTATAGAGCTTCTAGGTAAAAAATTTTTGAGGATGTCTAACCAGTGCATACAAACAAGAATGATTATACAAAAACATACTAACCATATGCATCAGGGGTCACTTTCCCAAGTCTCCTGAAGTCCTACTACAGAGGCTTGCATGCTTCTCTGGAGAAAAATATACTAGACACAAGCTATCCTGACAAGTTTCTTCGGATGTTTGTTTGTTTAACTCTAAGTAAGTTGGGAATCTCCTTCTCCCTTCCCTTGTCCTGGTAGTAGAGTCAATTCATGAAGTAGAAGTTACATATATCTAGATGTGTGTGTGTTTGTGTGTGTGTGTGTGTGTGTGTGTGTGTGTGTGTGTGTGTGCTCGTGTTTGTTCTTGGATCATGCTCAGAAATGCCAGCACTATACTTGAAGGTTGCTCCTGGCAGTGATTGAGGAACCATGTGGTTCAGGGAACTGAGCCAGGCTTCCTGTATGCAAAGTATGATTTCAGCCCATTGAGCTATTTCTCTAACTCATATTTGTATATTTAATATACACATTTACTATTATAGTTGTATTTTAAATTGCTTTAGTTTCACATCTTCACACAAACTAATAAAACAGAAAATAAGACAAAGCACTTAAAATCACTTTATAAAGTTATCTGTGCTTTGTTAGAACATTACTGGAGCACTTTAGCAAGATTTGAATTCCAGTTTAGGGTTGTTTCATTTTCATTAGTGTAGGGCCTCTATATTCCAAGGTTTGACACAGATTAAAATAAAATTCAGTGTGCACAGTGGATAGGTCATTTTGTCTTGCACATGGTCCATGAGAATTCTATCTCCAGCATCTCAGAACCCTGAGCCTGACAGGAGTGATTCCTGAGTATAGTAGAGTCAAGAGTAACCCTAATACTGCCAAGTGTGGCCCCCTAAAATTTTTAGAGTGAAAAAATAAGAGCCTGATAATAGAAGAAGGTAGAAAGCTTGGGTTTAATCATCAAAAAGACACTGTTCAAAGACCAGAGTGAGAGCACAGTGGGTAGGGCATTTGCATTTCATGTGGTTAATCCAGGTTTAATCTCTGGCATCCCCTATGGTCCTATAAGCCTGCCAAGAGTGATTTCTGAGTGCAGAGCCAGGAGTAACTTCTGAGAGCTAGGGTGAGGGGACAACATTGTTCTCTATGAAAGATTCTTTGTGCAAAATCAAGTCTAGGGTGTGCCCACCCAGCACCTGTATAATTGACATCTCCTGTGTCTCACTATCCTTACCAGTGACTCTGAGTGCTACAGCCTACATTTCAGATCATACTGAAAATTAAGTATGAGTTTCTACGGTGTTGACATTCTAACTTCCATAGTTCTTTTTAACTTGGGAATTTGTATTCTTTTTGACTTGTGGAAAATTAGGCAGAATTCAAAGGATAATGTGAACATTAAGTCAACAATTACATCCTTCAAATAACTAAAGTTTGACTCATTTAACAATCTTGAGTCTCTAGTTTTGAAGGAGTTTAAATCTAGTTCCTTAATTAAAAAAGGAAAAAGTAGAAACCAAAAATATATTGTTATTATTACACTTGGTAGAAACCCTGGGGAAATTATTCCAAAGCAGAACTCTACTTTGATTCCATCCTGACATGTTGATACAATGTGTGAATGCCATATGTGTGCTATTTGTATGTACTGTGTATGTGTTCACATTAGAGTGGTTTGCCCTTAACATCACATTGTCACAAGTTTGGTCTGTGTGTGTCATTTAATACCCATCTTTGCGATGTTCCACCTACCCATTCCACAGCCATCATTCTGCTCATCACATAATGTTGCTGTTTATGAGAGAAAAATTCACTAAGCTCTCTAGGCTTCTGGGTGTAGGCACCAACCATTAAGCTAGTTTTCAGGAAAACCACAAATCCAGCTGTTTTATTCATTTCTTTTTAAAACATATCAGCATCAGTTCTGGAGGAAAGACAGCGTTTTGACGATAAAGGATTGATGTAACAATTCATATAGGAACCTATTTGAAAGCATTTCAGAAGGTCACAGTGGTCAAGATCAAAAATGCACATATGGAATGAAGAAGATCGAAGCAGGAAGGTATCTTGAAGCTGTGTGGTACCCACACAGCCTGTAAGATGATCCAAGTTGGCCTTGCAATTGATAGCTAGCACAGGCCTGCACATCAATAAGAGGCATTCATTCCCAGATATATAGAGAGAAGAGCAAAACACCTGCAAGGCAGAGGTTCAGATGGCCAGAACACCAGGATCTTATAAAGGCATGTTCTGTAGGACATGCAGGCAAAGATTTGGCCTTAAGGCAGGACTTTAAACTGTGGGCTAGATAACACCTATAGAGGAAAGGTGGCTAGACATAAAGTTCTTATAGGGAACACTTAGGATTGCAAAGGGATCAGTGCTTGGAGCAGAGGTGAGAGAATGGAGTAAGGAAAATTGGATGTAAAACTGAAAATCACACACCCTGCTCAGACACGGGAAGTGATTCTGGAAATCAAGAGATTTCCAGGCTCCTTTCCTTAACAAGAGTAGTACCGTCTGTGGCCACCCTAGCAGGTACAGCCACTTGTCAGTCAAATAGCTTGTCTGGATCCAGTCTGAGGTCAAGATTAAATATGGGAATAGTCAGGAAAATCTTATCAGCACTGGGTCCCAGTGGTGCTGAGAGTAGGATTTGCATTGAGAGCCTGCCTTAAATCTCTATTTAAGTTACTGATGGAAATGAAACTCATGCACTGTGCATTTTATCACTCATTTTCATCCAAACTCAATGAAATGTTATGTGGCATGATTCCCAATTCACAATCAGATATGAAGCACAATAACTTAAGTTATTGTAAAAACATTGTAGGTCTGTCTAGACTTCTAGAACTTCTTTTTCCATTACGTTGTCTATGGAATTCTACTCAGAACCCTCTCTGCAGGAAAACAAGGCAGTTGTGAAGAACATTCACTTCTTATTTTATTTCCCACCTACCCTATTTTTATTTTCTGGCTAATAGGATTTGCCTGGCCATTGTAACAATTCATGTGTGAACCCATTTAAAACAATTGGTAATGGCTGTGATGCACCGGAACTTAGAGTCAAGAATTCTTCTTTTGAGGATCAAATATGGTTTTGGAGGTTTTAGGGTTTTGTCATTGTGATAAACTTGGTGAACTTGGTAAGGCATCAGGCAGGTTTTTCTTGTAAAATATTTCTTCACATTCTGTCTCTTTTTTGTAAATGATGAATCATTTAATATAGACATAAGAAAGTGCCAAATGGCACAGATAATTTCTAAACACATGAAAATTTTTATAGCATTACATCAGAAGTAAAATGACATATTCTATATAAACTACTTTAAAATCATTATGAGAGGGGATGTAATGATAGCATAGCAAGTAGAGCATTTGCCTTGCATGCAGCTAACCCAGGTTTGATCTTTGGCAACCCCAAAGGTCCCCTGAGCATGCCAGGAGTGATTTCTGAGTGAAGAGCCAAGATTAACCCCTAAGGGTAACTGGGTATAGACCCAAGCCCCCAAAAAATCATTATTAGAATATATTTTATTTCTTTATGTTCTAGGTTTGTTGTTTTTCTTAATAAGATAGAATACTTGATGCATGTAAAATCTTTTTTTTTCTTTACCCAAGAAGATAGCCCCATTTGCTTTTGGTGGAAGGAATTAAGATGTGAGGATCCAGACAGGCTTTCCACTTCTCTCATTTATTCACATTGTTTTTTTATATATATAAAAATAAAGACCTTTCACCAGTGCAACATTCCCATCACCAATGTCCCAAATGTACTTCCTCCCACCATTTGTAAAATATTTTATTATACACCCCATGTAATATTATTTACACCCCATTTAATGTCTTTTAAAATATTTTATTATAATATTCAAAACTCTAGATTAAATTTTTACTTATTCTTAGATATACTACATATAATTATGTCTACACATATATGTCTATATATTTATTGCTATTTGTGTTGCTAAGGCAGGGGTCAAAGTTAGTTGATCCCATAAAACAGTATGGATTCTCTCAGTCTATTGCATCTAGTTAAACATGGCTTCTCCTTAATTCTAGAATTCAGGTTCCATTTTTACTTCATTCCAATCCTCTTGAGCAATTCCAAAAAATGACCTCCCATTCACTTGAGAGGAACTGTACATTGGTACAGAGCTCAGGGTGGAAATGTTTGCCCAGTAAGAACTAAGCGACATGGTCTTATAATTGTAAATTTGAGTTTTATCCCAGTAAACACTTCACTAATTTATAACTCCCCAGAGCAAAATGAGCAAAATTGGAAATAAAGTAGATCCTCCCTTTGGGAAATTATTTGCAAGGATTTTGTAGGGCATTTTTCCCTGTCAATTTGGGAGTGAGAATCCTTCTCTTCAGCCTTGCTTTTGACTGGAAGACACTGAGGGACCACAGCATCTGATAGTGGAGGAGAATGAGGAAAGTGCAAGGTGAAGAAAAGCTTGTAAGTATCAGTTGAATGACTCTCAACATTTATCCCAAATTGTCATGTTTGGTCATTCTGGAGTTTTCATTCAAGGAAACTCACATTCTATCCACTCTATTTTTCTGTTGCAGGAAAGTGTATGTACCCAGATTAAGGGAATTCATTCCAGTTTTCTACCTTTAAAAGTCTCTTAGAGAAGCTTAATAGTTCTCAGCATAATTAGGAGATGATGTTAGCTTATCTACCTCCAAAGTAAATTAGAGTATTGTATAATATAAAGAGAAACAAATTCCACTTTTGTCTGATATTTTTAAGAATAAAAGAATCAAAGGCCAAAGGGGTGGCACAGCAGTAGGATGCTTGCCTTGCGCACTGCTGACCCAGGATGAACGGAGGTTTGATCCCCTAATGTCCCATATGGTTCCCCAAGCCAGGAGCGATTTCTGAGTGCATAGCCAGGAGTAACCCCTGAGCATCAAAGGGTGTGGCCCCAACCAAAAAAAAAAAAACCAAAGAAAAGAATAAAAGAATCAGTGAAATACTTTATAAGAACCCAAATAAAAATTCACTTTGTCCTTGTAAAGTGAGACCCACAGGACTGTCCAACAGAAATTTCTGAAATGTTTGGAATTTACTTTCTTTTTTCTTTTTTTTTGGGGGGGGCACCCAGTGACGCTCAGGGGTTACTCCTGGCTTTGCACTCAGAAATCACTCCTAGCTAGGGAGACCATATGGGACACCAGGGATCGAATCGGGTCCATCCTGGATCTGCCACATGTAAGCAAATGCCCTATCACTGTGCTATCACTCTGGTCCCTGTTCAGAATTTTCTTGATTTGCACTATTCAAATAAGAGCTTGAAAGTCATATGTATCTACTGAGCACTTGATGAGGCTACAATGACCAAGAAACTGATTTACATTTTGATTTGTTTTATTAATTTAAGTGTAAATTACCACAAACATATCAAGTAGACAACCATATTTTGCAGTGACACACAAATCCTAAGACTTACTTCATGTTTTTTAATACATTTTCTGCCGCATTTAATAAATTTGTTAAACATTTTTAGCATCTAGTTCCTAGACATTTTTGTTTGTTTGTTTGGGCCACATCCGGTGACACTCAGGGTTTATTCCTGGCTATGTGCTCAGAAATCGCTCCTGGCTTGGGGGACCATATGGATGCAGGTCGAACTGCGGTGGTCCTAGGCTAGCACCGACAAGGCAGATGCCTTACCGCTCTGTGCCACCTCTTCAGCCCCAGGTTCCTGGACAATTTTAATAAATTAACAAATTTATCAAATCCAATCCTTCATATACTTATATATTATACTCTCATTTAATATAATTTGTGGACAGATTAAAACTAAGATGCAAATTTTCTGTAATTAGTTTCAAAATAGAATGCTTGAATTTGCCTGAAAACGTTTCTTTTTTTACCATTAGGGAAGTTTGCAATGCAAGTTAGTGGAAAGTCTCAGTTATGTCATTTTTTGGAAGGTGGGATAGTTTCAATATTCTATCCCAGTGCCTCACACTGCAAGGTGTCAACTTTACCACAAGGTCACATCCCTGATCCTTAGTTATGTTACTCTTTTAAATAGTCAACTTATTATTTTTCAAGCACTTAAAAAATTCATATTATAGGTGCTGGAGAGATAGCACCGTGGTAGGGCATTTGCTTCGCAAGCAGCTGAACCAAGACTAACCTGCGTTCGATTCCCGGCATCCCATATGGTCCCCCAAGCCTGCCAGGAGCTATTTCTGTATACTTAGATTTGCATGAAACACTTACAGTGAGAGACACTGCTCTGGTCTCCTGTGACGTTAACAAGCTAAAGCCCTGTCCTTTATGACAGTCAGGATGCATAAGGAATATAATTCTTACATGATAAGAGGAAGACAACCAAGAAATGGTCCATAAATATAACAGAATGGTAGCAGTACTTATATCCCTAAGAAAATTACTGGAAAAACAGCAGGATTTGAGTTATTTTCTGAAAGAAAGGCGTGTTCAGTACCACTCTGGCACCATGTGTTTTGCAATTGTATTACTTGCCATACAAAGGAAAACTCTAGGATAGCAGAGGAGAATGGCTTAGAGTTTTAACAACACTCCAGGTTATAGATACTGCAGTTTCCAGGTTAAGGACAGCCCAGAGACTGGTGGAATGGTTAGATTTTAAGTTTGCTCTTCCAGAGGAATCAATAGTATGAATGTGAGAGATCATCCCCATCAAACCAAGTGGTTGAGAGAACTAGGAGAGGCTCACCGAGGCCAACTTGAACATGGGAGCTCAGATGCTTTAGACATCAATATGGCGATATCAAGATCCCACATGCATGTAGGTGTTTAAAGGTATATGTACATATAAGCTTTCAGGAGAGTTGTATGTGCATGTATCCAGGTCAAAAGAAGTAAGATGTGCATGTTAAAATTTTAGAAGCAGACTTTGCATGCATGTGGTCAAGAGAATCAAGTATGCAGTTGTGGGAATAGAAAAGATCAGATTTGTACACATGTAGGTAAGGAGAACAAACTGTGTGCATATGGGTTGTGAGAAGGTCTGGCAAGCATTTAGTGTTTATGATAAGGTCAGATATGATAAGGTTAAGTAAGGTTTGACTTATATGTACAAATGGCTGGACTGGAAACCTAAATATAGAGAGGTGTCACTCAAAGTGGAGAGACTGATGGATTGAAAAACAAGAGAAGAATGAAGATAAGGAAAGTACTCAGCCCTTCTCACTGAAATCCTCTGAATAACTCAGGGATGGTCTCAAAAGTTGATAGTTACTTAGAATATCAATTATTTTAAAGATTGAAGTCTATCACAAATATTTTTCCCTCTCATGGTCTGCCAACCCTGGGGAACAGCATTTATACTATTGTAAAATACTCTCAAGAAAGATTTTCAGAATATTGATGATGGCAGCTGGTCACACACAAATCTCCCCAAGGGTATGTTCCTAGGCAGACTATTTTGAAAATAAAAATTGAATATATGGCTTACTAAAATACTTGGAGATTATTCATAGATGACTCTAATATATTTTCTCTTTAGTATCTGAGCAAAGTTCAGAAATACAACTACAAGGGCAAGGTGAGGGTCATGGCAAATTGCTCCTGTAGAGCAGCAACACTTACCTGCATGGTTCCTTGGACATACAGACTAAGGGCTGGTGATACATCAGTCAAAGATGAAGAAAGAGTTAAAACAAGAGACTTATGGGCCCGGAGAGATAGCACAGTGGCGTTTGCCTTGCAAGCAGCCGATCCAGGACCAAAGGTGGTTGGTTTGAATCCCGGTGTCCCATATGGTCCCCCGTGCCTGCCAGGAGCTATTTCTGAGCAGACAGCCAGGAGTAACCCCTGAGCACCACTGGGTGTGGCCCCAAAACAAAACAAAACAAAACAAAACAAACAAAAAAAAAACAAGAGACTTATTTGTTGAAGAATTTTGGGAGGGTTTTTTGGGAAGAATTTTGGGAGGGAAAAATTTCAAGGAGTGCTCAGGAGACTGAGGATGCATTCTGCCTGGGCCCTATTGTCTACTAAGGCTACTTGGGTGTAGCTCCAGGGCCTTAGCAGCAATACACAGTGATTCAAAGGATTAAAGCAGAATAGGCTGAATGCAGAGCATGTACTTTAACTCCTGCACAATCTCCTCTTAACTTAGTGGAGATATTTGCCTACAGTTTCTTCACTTTCATCTAGTTCCAATTATAACTGGAAGCACACTCATCCATATTTTCCTCTTGTCGTGGTGAACACCTGGTCAGGGATTGTTAGAAAAGGGCAATTAGTCTGGATGTGCATCAAGAGGCCAAGGAATTTTTTATAGAGATATGCCTCAGGGCTTCCTTTAATAGGAAGGCTGTACCATGTTCAGACTATTTCACTTTGTGACTTAAAAATTAAAAAATAGTAGACATTTTAAAATGCATGTCCCCTCATTATTTTATTTAATTATTTTTTTCTTTTGGGGCCACACCCTATAGTGTTTATGAGTTACTCCTGGCTCTTCTCTCAAGACTCCCTCCTGGTAGGCTCAGGTCAGCTGTGTGCAAGACAAATGACCTACCTGCCATACTATCTCTCCAGCCTCCCCTCATTCTTTTAATAACTATTTAGAGAAGTGTGCATTTTCATAGCACAATAATTACATGAGGAGCCTCCTCCTTGCACGCCTTGCAATGCAGACACATTCCCTGAGATGGTTTTTCTATCTCTTTTCTCAGTCAAAACCCAATTTGCCTACTCAGTCCCAAATTCCTGAACTTATCTGCCCATGAGTAGCTTTTTTTTTTCTTTTTTTTTTTTTTTTTTTTGGTTTTTGGGCCACACCCAGCGGTGCTCAAGGGTTACTCCTGGCTGTCTGCTCAGAAATAGCTCCTGGCAGGCATGGGGGACCATATGGGACACTGGGATTTGCACCAACCACCTTAGGTCCTGGATTGGCTGCTTGCAAGGCAAACGCCGCTGTGCTATCTCTCCGGGCCCTCATGAGTAGCTTTTTAATTTTCCCAAAGACATAGCCTCTTACATCACAATCCTAGGGTCATTGAGTGCCCTATTTGTACTTATGTGGTAATTTGTCATGTATCACCATATCCTATGGGCATGACTTGAATCTCAAACATTGTAACTTTTTGTAGCTCCTCTTAAATAAGGCTTCACATTGCTGGGAATTCAAAATGCTGAGCTAAAAGATAAATCAGGGGGCCTGAGCGGTGGCGAGCAGAAGGCATCTGCCTTGCCCACGCTAGCCTAGGATGGACCGCAGTTCCATCTCCCATCATCCCATATGGTCCCCCAAGCCAGGAGCAATTTCTGAGTACATAGCCAGGAGTAACCCCTGAGCATCACTGGTTGTGGCCCAAAAAACAAACAAAAAAAGATAAATCAGAAAAAGTTTATTTGGATATCATAGCCTATACAGAATTCTTGAGTTCTAGAACTGTTGAGGGAAATCAGTGAGTCAACAGATAGGCCAGCCAGATAGCCTTGGGCAAACAGAGCTAATTCTCAGAGCTCCTGTCTCTTCCTGATGTGAGAGGACTAGACAGGATTATCTGGGAGGTTTCAGAACTCTGTTGCTTCAGTGGGAACAGTGTGACATTGAGCTGCCATTGAGAGGAGAGTGTGGACCAGCAGTACATTGCTGTCTATTTCATTACGCATGAAGCTGATGCCACAATACCATACAGAGGAGACAATGCTCACACTTGCAGAACAACCTTGGTCCCTCTCCAGCTCTATCTCCTAAAAACCAATCATGATTACTAAATGAATTATGGAAGCATGTGCAGTCGTGGTCAATGAATAGGAAGTTGAAATGATAGCAACAATACTGTCTAGGAAGACTTGTGAACCTTGTGTCAAATTCACAGCTGTGTCTTCATTGCCAAGTGGTAGGATGTCTGGTCTGGTTATTGATACAGAAACAGAGTTGAAAAATTATCAAAAATATGAACATCACTAAAAGATAAAAACATAAGAACATCTCCATGTATTATTAGTCCACTGAGTTTTTACAAAACAGGGAAGTGGAGGCACCTTAGACTTAAAGAAAAAGAATTGCTTATATCTTTCTCTTCATATCTACTTCTTCACGTTTAAAATTCTACTTTAGGGAGAAAAGAGTTTTACATGTTTTCTAAGACCTAGATTATTGGTGGAAAGACGAGTAATGGGTATGCAATGATTTAATTCTGGACTTGACTTAGGGAATCTGGGCACACATCCTGAGGATCATGTCCTACAGACTCTTTCACTTTCTTTCTCTTCACTTGCTTCCTTCTGATGTTATAACTCCCAATCGCTGCTTCTCTTTCTGCAAGTTCATTGAATGAATTCCAATGTATTCTACTAAAAATCGTTATTCTGATCCACAGCTCATTTTTCCAGTTAAATATAATAGACACAGACCCTTGAGTTAAGTTTATGTGAGCATCAAATCCTCTACCAAGATTATTAGCTCCAAGGGAAAGATACCTCCTATTATTAGTGTGTCATATTAAATGTGTGCAGTCTTCAGCTTTGTTTTCCTAACTTCAGTATTGCTTTCTTATAGAGAGTTTGGGTCCCTCAAAACCCACTGGAAGGCAGATGCAGAATGAGACAGGTTTTCTTCCTCTCTATGTATCCAGAGAAGTGATCCGTTGAATTGTTGTTTTGGGGGGAAATTTTTTTCATTTGGTTAAATCTAGCCCTTCCTGGAAGCTCTCTGTTAGAATAACCCTGCAGTGACCCACTTGTCACCATTCTGTCTCTGCCTTGGAATCTTTGCTTCTCCCAAGGAGATTTCTGCTTTCTTTCCTTCCAGATTAGGGTTATCATATTTGCTTATCTCTTGCTCCCTACTCACATCACTATCCCTTCAGTAAGATTTTATGATGAGTAAAAAAATCACTTTAATTCTGTTTATTGTTTTGTTGATTTCCCTAGTATTTGAGGAAATTTTATTTTAGTCATGATAGGGTTTCATATTCACAATGCTTCAATAACAGTATTAACAAACAAACCAGAGTGCCTGTTTTCATTTGTTATTGTCTTAGGGTCTCCCCCTCTCATAATCCCCCACCATGGAAAGCTCATTTATGTAAACACATTCTCATATTGTTTCTTTTAGCCATTTGTTATTCCCATACTATATATACTCTTATAGCCCATATATGAGACAGATCATTCTGTATCTGTCCCTCTCCCTCCAGTTATATCTAAATAACAGAAAAATGCATAATTTTACTTATAGCTGATGTGATACACACATGCATGCATATATACAGATTTATGTATATATATACTTTTTTCAGTCATCTGTTTGGGCTGTTTTTCAGATTTTGGCTGGTGTAAATAAAGCTATAGTAAATATAGGCACACAAATGTCTTTTTTTAATACCAATTTTTGAACCTTTGGGTAGATGACAAGAAGCAGTATTCAGGGTTCATATGGTAGCTCACTTCTTAGCTTTTTGAGAAATGTCTATGTTGTTTTTCAAAAGAGTTGAATCAGTGGACATTCCTACCAGCAGTGCATGAGGGTTCCTTTTTCCTACATCCACACTATACTGGATTTTTTTTTGTTCTTTTTGATGTGTGCCAATCTCTTTGATGCGAGATATAACTCATTGCAGTTTTGATTTGCATTTCCCTGATGATCAGCAATGCAGAGCATTTTTCATATACCTATTGGCCATCTGTACACCATCTGTGAAGAAGTTTCTGTTCATCTCTCTTGCCCGCTTTTTTGATGGGATTGATTTTTTTTCTTATTAAGTTTTACAAGTGATTTATATGTCTTGGATATTAATCCTTTGTCAGATGAGTGATGGACAAATGTTTCTCTCAGTTTTTGGAGTATCTTTTTATTCTGGTCATCATTTCTCTTGTGGTGCAGAAGCTTCTTTTATTATTTTATTAGTCCCATTTGTTTACATTTTCTTCCATTTGCTTGGCAAAGGGCATCAACTCACTAAAGATGCCATCAGGTTGAATGTTATGAAGGGTTCTAACTATGTTTTCAATGTAAGTTACAAATTCAGGCCTAATATGATGCCGTTAATTCATTTTGAGTTGACTTTTGTGTATAGTGTGAGACAAGAGTCTGTGTTCATATTTTTACATATAAGTAACCATTTTTTCAAGCACTATTTACTGAAGAGGCTTTCCTTCATACTCTTAATTCCTTGTCAAAGATTAGATGGCCATAAACCTATTTCTGTCTCTTGTTTCTCAATTATGTTCCATTGGTCTGAGAGTCTGTCTTTATCCCAGAACCACCCATCTTGATTGCTTTAACTTTTTAGTATAAATTTGGGAATAGAAAAGCCTCCCATATTCTTTATACTATGATTTCTTTGGATATTCACTGGGTTTCATTACTCTATATAAATTTCTACAGCATTTGGTCATTTGTTATTTTTATAGAAGTTTTTTTTAACTTAATCAAAATATTTCAATTTTCTAATTGGAGAATCTTTAAAGACCAAGATGCATTTGCCTGTATCTTCAGGTGTCTTTTAAACCTTTGATTTAAGAAGAAGACTTTCCTTAAAACTCTGGACAGTGCTGGTGGTGTCTGCTACCCTTTGGCTGATGACCAGCCGTAGGTTGGGTTGAAGACCTCCAGACCTTGACTTGGTAATATTTAGCTGGCTTTATCCTTTAACTCTTGTGCAAAGTAACTGCTGCATTCATTATAAAAATAAAATTGTTTCTGTTTTTACTATTATCAGAAGAATGCCCAGCACTCCATGTTGGAGAAGCATTCATTGTTAAAAGACCTGGGGCTGGAACAGTGGCCCATGCCGTAAGGCAACTGCCTTGCACACACTAGCCTAGGACAGACCGCAGCTCTATCCCTTTGCATTCCATATGATCCCCCAAGCCAGGAGAGATTTCTGAGCACATAGCCAGGAATAACCCCTGAGCATCACCGGGTGTGGCCAAAAAAAGAAAAGTACTAGCTCTGAGATAAGAAAGAGGCAGAAACCAGCTATAATACCTAGAGTATAGGCAGAGAAGGTTCAGCAGAAAGGCTGAATTGAGGGAGAGCGGGGTCCATAAAAATAGGACAAAGATTATCAATACTTATAGCCTGACCCAATTCCAACAAAGAATGAGTCAAATAAAACTTTTTATATTTGAGGGGCCGGAGAGATAGCATGGAGGTAAGGCGTTTGCCTTTCGTGCAGGAGGTCATCGGTTCGAATCCCGGTGTCCCATATGGTCCCCCGTGCCTGCCAGGAACAATTTCTGAGCCTGGAGCCAGGAATAATCCCTGAGCACTGCCGGGTGTGACCCAAAAACCACAAAAAAAAAAAAAAAAAACCACTTTTTATATTTGAAACTCCAAAACCAAGATCAAAATATTTCAAAGATAAAAAGATTCCATTTTCCTAATAAGTCTCTTTCTTTCTCTTGTCTAATAGGGTACAGTTTTAAAATACTTATATCAGACTTGCAAATCAGGTTTAAAATCATCAAATAAAAATGTCCATCAGCCCATCAAATCTACATCAGAACTAATCGTCGTTTACTAATTTCACTCTCTTCTCTCCACTTTCTGAATTCTAAAACATTTTCTCAGCTGGCATATTTTGATCATCTTATTCTCTATCATTTTATGTTTTTTTTTTCAAACTATCTCCAATTCTGGCTTCGGGTTTCTTGCCTTTTTTGGATGGCATGTGTTTTAAGATGAGAATGAAATAGAAACAGAGGTTTTTTTTTTTTTTTTTTTTTTATTTAAACACCTTGATTACATACATGATTGTGTTTGGGTTTCAGTCCTAAATGGAACACCACCCATCACCAGTGCAACATTCCCATCACCCAAGTCCCAAATCTCCCTCCTCCCCACCCAACCCCCGCCTGTACCCTAAACAGGCTCTACATTTCCCTCATACATTCTCAATATTAGAACAGTTCAAAATGTAGTTATTTCTCTAACTAAACTCATCACTCTTTGTGGTGAGCTTCCTGAGGTGAGCTGGAACTTCCAGCTCTTTTCTCTTTTGTGTCTGAAAATTATTATTACAAGGGTGTCTTTCATTTTTCTTAAAACCCATAGATGAGTGAGACCATTCTGCGTTTTTCTCTCTCTCTCTGACTTATTTAACTCAGCATAATAGATTCCATGTACATCCATGTATAGGAAAATTTCATGACTTCATCTCTCCTGACAGCTGCATAATATTCCATTGTGTATATGTACCACAGTTTCTTTAGCCATTCGTCTGTTGAAGGGCATCTTGGTTGTTTCCAGAGTCTTGCTATGGTAAATAGAGCTGCAATGAATATAGGTGTAAGGAAGGGGTTTTTGTATTGTATTTTTGTGTTCCTAGGGTATATTCCTAGGAGTGGTATAGCTGGATCGTATGGGAGCTCGATTTCCAGTTTTTGGAGGAATCTCCATATCGCTTTCCATAAAGGTTGAACTAGACGGCATTCCCACCAGCAGTGGATAAGAGTTCCTTTCTCTCCACATCCCCGCCAACACTGTTTATTCTCATTCTTTGTGATGTGTGCCATTCTCTGGGGTGTGAGGTGGTATCTCATCGTTGTTTTGATTTGCATCTCCCTGATGATTAGTGATGTGGAACATTTTTTCATGTGTCTTTTGGCCATGCGTATTTCTTCTTTGTCAAAGTGTCTGTTCATTTCTTCTCCCCATTTTTTGATGGGGTTAGATGTTTTTTTCTTGTAAAGTTCTGTCAGTGCCTTGTATATTTTGGAGATTAGCCCCTTATCTGATGGGTATTGGGTGAATAGTTTCTCCCACTCAGTGGGTGGCTCTTGTATCCTGGGCACTATTTCCTTTGAGGTGCAGAAGCTTCTCAGTTTAATATATTCCCATCTGTTAATCTCTGCTTTCACTTGCTTGGAGAGTGCAGTTTCCTCCTTGAAGATGCCTGTAATGTCCTGTAGTGTTTTGCCTATGTGCTGTTCTATATATCTTATGGTTTTGGGGCTGATATCGAGGTCTTTAATCCATTTGGATTTTACCTTTGTACATGATGTTAGCTGGGGGTCTAAGTTTAATTTTTTGCAAGTGGCTATCCAATTGTGCCAACACCACTTGTTGAAGAGGCTTTCCCTGCTCCATTTAGGATTTCCTGCTCCTTTATCAAAAATTAGATGGTTGTATCTCTGGGGATCATTTTCTGAGTATTCAAGCCTATTCCACTGATCTGAGGACCTATCCTTATTCCAATATCATGCTGTTTTGATAACTGTTGCTTTGTAGTACAGTTTAAAGTTGGGAAAAGTAATTCCTCCCATATTCTTTTTCCCAATGATTGCTTTAGCTATTCGAGGGTGTTTATTGTTCCAAATGAATTTCAAAAGTGTCTGATCCACTTCTTTGAAGAATGTCATGGGTATCTTTAGAGGGATGGCATTAAATCTGTATAATGCCTTGGGGAGTATTGACATTTTGATGATGTTAATCCTGCCAATCCATGAGCAGGGTATGTGTTTCCATTTCCGTGTGTCCTCTCTTATTTCTTGGAGCAGAGTTTTATAGTTTTCTTTGTATAGGTCCTTCACATATTTAGTCAAGTTGATTCCAAGATATTTGAGTTTGTGTGGTACTATTGTGAATGGGGTTGTTTTCTAGAGGTTTTAAAAAAAAAATCCTCATGTATCTCTGGGGTCAGAACATGCCTTTCCCTATTGTACTTTAAGTGCAGAGAAACTCCTTTACTCTTTTTTCCTTTTTATACATTTCAGCCAAAGTAGTGTCTAGTCCTCAACAGATCCCATTTTAACCATCCTGATTACATGCGAGTTATTGGTGCCTGAGACTGTCACAACCTTGCCTGGATTGGTTATCTCTTAACAGTGCACTCTGTGGTTTCTATAAACATGGAGTCTCCTGAGAAATCCTAATTCTTCCCATTTTCTCTCACAGGGCTGACTTTTCACTCAGGTTCAGAGGGCCTTCGTAATTAAACTCCTGTTATAGGTTATAATAATCTTGCTTTACATCCAGACTTATCCTGCCTACTCATAGTCTCTTATCCTTGTGAAGCCCTGGTATCTTCCAAAGTACTGGTAGAATTATATCAGTACCATCCACCATCTTGCTTATCAGGCACTTCTGCAATTACAAACTTATGCCAGGCCCCAAGATACTGAAAGGAGAAATTACCAAGCCAGGGAATCTTCCTCTAGGGCTTGGAGGTAATGATGTGGCCAGAGCAGGTCCAGTAAATAGAGTTATAGGGATAAAAAAATTTAGGGGTTAGAATGCCTCAATCAGGACTGGAGTGATTGCAAGGTAGAGGTTTTGCTTTGTGTGTGTCCAACCCCAGGATGGACCTAGGTCCAATCCCCAGCATTGCATATGGTCCATGAGCCTTCCAGGAGTGATTTCTGAGCCAGAGCCAGGGGTAACACCTGAGCACCACCAGGTGTGGCCCAAAAACAAACAGACAAAAATGAAAGCCTCAATCAGATCCCTGACAATTCTAAGCTATCCATAGTCATTGACAAATGATCAAGCTTCTAATTTTCAGTTTTCTTATGAAGAGTGGTATAATATCTTATCCCCACTCACAGGAGAACAGGCTTTGTCATACACTCAGTGGTATCTGGGAAAACAAATTAGCCACCATGCATGATTAGTGCCCAGCAGAGAAGGAACTGCAATGCTCTTATCCTTCGACCAGATAGTTGTACACAGAAATGCTGAATGATGAGGCTAAATCAAAACTCAATGTCAAACTAGGCCTAACTGTAGATTCTCAGTCTGAAGAGCGTCTGACCATCAACTATTGGGAGACACACATCTTAGCATCTCAGGTTTCCCTTCTCTTTAAATGATTGGTCTTTGGGCTTAGGGAAGTTCCCTAAGAATCAAGGAAATTGAAATGTCACTTAAATCATTTAATTTTCAACTTACTAAAATAAATATTATTTAGTGATGTTGAATAACAGCCCTGAAGAATTCTGGATGGTGATGGGATGGATGGAGGGTGAGACCTTTCTCTGCTGGCCAGGTCACACATCTTCAATCCTCTTCAGCCAGGGGTCTGAGGGTTCAGGGTAGAGGTGAAGAAATCATCCACAGCAGTCAAGTTTCGGGAGACATCAGCTTTATTCAGGGTCCTAGCCAACACATGTAGCTCCTAAGCTTAAACCTTTTACACTGGGTTCATCATCAGCCCTGACATCTTAACCTCTTTCAGCCATCTCCTCTTGCTGGTTCTTCCTTGCTGAATCTCTCTCA
The DNA here is from genome assembly GCF_024139225.1 of Suncus etruscus. NCBI lineage: Eukaryota > Metazoa > Chordata > Mammalia > Eulipotyphla > Soricidae > Suncus > Suncus etruscus. The sequence continues at coordinate 66,790,654 of NC_064859.1, read as the reverse complement.
ATCTCCCCTTTAATCCTCTCAATCAATCCCCTTCCTGCCCCTGAGGCAATCTTTTGATACCTCCCAAGACCCCTTCCAGAAATGGGCAGGTCTTACTAGCAGGTAAGGTTACACAGGAAGAATGGAGGATGGGGTAACACAGTGACATTTAATTATACACTTTTGGACACATAACAGATTATAAAACCAGAAAGTCTAGAGAATGAACAAATAGATTATATTGCTACTAAACAACTCTGTCTACCAGTTCCTTCTAATATTCATGTCTGGCCCCACTCCTCCTCTGAAGATTCTGTGTTATGTTTTCAGAGTTGAATGTGCCTCTTCCACCAATAAATAACCATTTCATAGGGCAGAATGAATAAGATAATGAGTCCAGTGGAAAAGGAACTATAATCTGAAAATAATTAGTTGAAGGAAAAAATTCCAAAAAAATGAAAATAATTTCAGTGTGGTCCCTAAACTAAGAGTTCTGTGATTTCTTTGGGGGAAACAAAGCACTGCCTATCAATGAACAACCTAAAAAGACTTTCCCAAAGACAAAATATCAACCCAAATTTTCGTAACTAGAGGTGAAAATAATATTGGTTGATATTTCTAATTACAATAGATTTGCAGATAAATTATATAAGAACAAAAATACAAAGTCCTATAAAACCCCACAAAATTTCTTTCAGTATTCCATCAGACCTTGTATGGCTATCACTTGTCCTCCTTTTTCAACATGTCAAGCAGACAACATTCAGAAAAAAATCACCTGCCCAGCCCAGAACAATGGCACAGAAAGTAGGACATTTAAGTTGCATATAGTCAATCTGGGTTCAAACCCTGGTATCCCATATGGTCCACCCAAGCCTATCAGGACTAATTTCTGAGTACAGAGCTAGAAGTAACCCCTGAGCATTACTGGCTATGGCCCATAAACAAACAAAAATAATTTACTTGCCTTTTTTCTTAAATATGGGCTGTAATTTAAAGTCAACTAAAGGAAGAAGGCTTATTACATTATTTTCCCTAAAGAAAATACAAAACAAGAACTCCTAACCCTTTCATTGGTCAATTTTATTCCCAAATATGTTCTAAAATTTTTATTTTGTTTATTCTTTTGCTTTTTTGGGCCACACCCAGCAGTACTCTGGGGTTACTCCTGGCTCTGCCCTCAGGAAATACTCCTGATGGTGATTATGGGATGGATGCTGGGCTTTAAACACTGATGCAATGTAAGGCAAGAATGAGTTTTGCCAGATATATTATTGCTCTAGACTCCCAGTGCCTATATTCTTTTAATGTACGTTTATTTAAAGAGCATATTAGGTCAATAGCTTTCTTTTGATAGAGATGCAGCGGGATGAAGCCAACAGTCATGTCACATGGTTCAAAGCCGGTTTGGACTCCAACTAAATCATTGTTGGCACTGGTTACTTGGCTTTCCCCACACACACTTTGGGCTGTGCTCTTTTCATAAATGAAATTAGGAAAATAATAACCATATCTTTTTAGTCCAAGGATGACTAATTTAGGACTTAGCATTCAATCTCTAACCTAAGGATTAGGAATATGGTTTCCAAATACAATTCCAATAACATGATCAGAGACAGAAGAGATATAGCAAATACTTATATCCATGTCCTTGTTCCCGGTCTTTCCAGAAAAGGTTTTTCTTTTACAGTAGGAGTTCTCACTTTTGAGGCTCTGAATATGAGGCACAAACCTGTTGCTATCCCAAACATTGCTTGTACAAAGACATACTCATACAACTCTAGCACAGAACATATAAAAGTTTTCTCTTTCTTTTTTCTCTTTTATTTTCTTTTGCCAGAAGAGTATTTCTAGTCTTTATAGGTTACATAGAAAAGGTCATTAAAAAATTTTTTTTATTATTTTGGCAGCCACATTTAATAGTAATATGGAGGCTGAAGAGAAAGCCAGGATCACTCTTGTCAGTATTCAGGGTAACAGTTCTCAGCAGAAAATCATTTTAATGGGTTTATTTTCCTAAGAAATATGTTTGTGGTGCTAGGAGAATTAAAATTTTCATTAAACTATATTCTGAAAAACACAAATTTTTAAAATTATTTTCTTAAATAGCAAATCTAATAACCAGAGAGATAGTATGATGGTTAAGGCACTTGTCTTGCATATGGCTGACAATGGTTCAGTCCCCAATACCTCCAATGGTCTCTTGAGCAACACTAGATGTGACAACAGAGCAGAGAATCAAGAGGAAATAAGCTTCTGGTCACCAGCATAACCTAAAAACTAAAAAAAAAGGAAAGAAAAGAAGAAAAAAAAGAAAGAAAAAAGAGGGATAGAAAATCAGGTATAAATTTGCTTTCCATTAAATATTGATATTAATAATAACAGGTTGATATAAGTGTATAAGTAAATTATATGGATAAATCAATATTGTTAATGCACCACACAGATATTTTATATATTATAAATCTTCCCCCATCAGCGGACATGTATGATTTTGAAGCATTTTTCAGTGCAGAGATGAGTGGTGGAATCCATCATCAGTGACCTGGATCTACATGATTCCTTCATGAACAGAACACATCAATGCCCAAACTTATCCTTCACACAGATTCTAAGCAATAGCAACAGACAGGGGGAGCAGAATTGCACACACATAAACCCAGGAGTCTTCCCTGTCCTCTCCCTGGCTATTATTTGACCATTTGCCCTTCAGGAACTTCAACCTCCCATTTTTGCTCCTTCTAGGAATTGGCTTTTATCTTTACACAGACTATAATCCCCCAAAGGCAAGAATGCATGCTTCAACTTCTCTGATCAGATATGCAGAAAAACCTGACACATTCCAGACAACTTTCCAATGACAAGGTTTACAATAGGTTCATGGAAACAGAAGAATGCTGAAGTTTGGAAACTACTTAATGTGTGCCCAGGCAGAAGGGACTCTGGAAAGTGCATCAAAGTGGAATGCATGATTGGTATCTCAGGAGACTGTGAGTTTCCCTGCCTCTCAGTGGTTACTCTCTCACTCTACTATCCTGTGCACAAGAACCTGGCAGGAGGAAACTATCACATGCCTGCCTTTTTCTCCATCTACGACAGGTTCTCTCTCCCCATACCTTCATTCCATTTCTTCCCAACATCTTTGATCACAAAAGGTTTAGGTCGCAGGACAAACTCCCAGAAAACCTACAGGGTCTTTCTTTTCTCCCTTTTACTTCATACCACTGTTCTGACTCTCTCTTTTCCACTAAATCTTTTCTTTTTAGGGATCGATCAAGATCTCCATGTAGTGACTCATATATCCATTTGTTCCTATTGCTTCTGCATATCTCTCACCTTCTTTTGATTAGGGCACCCTGAGCTACTTCTACAGATGGCTCAGGCCAAATTGTGCCCTTCTCACAATCATTTTCTCTCTTACATTTAAATCTGCATCTGCTGTACATGTTCCCCTAAGCACATCCCTACCAGACATGCGACAGCCTACCAATATGTCCACACATGAGCTCACAGCTAGGATTCCCACTCAGCATCTCCATGTATTCATACCAAACACGTCTGCACCTCTTCATCTGTGGCTATGGGGGAATGGTCCAGATAACAGTGAAGATTGAATCCACAGTTAGATAAGGGCTGCAATGGTGACTTCCATCAGACACTCAACTTGGTTGGGGAGACTGTACAGAAGCTGCTCTTGGTAACTATCCCTGGATCTCTCTTGTCCCCTGAAAATTCTCCTGGATTCTTTGGATCTGACCCATTCAGGCCCACCCCTCCAGGGCCTGGGGGTGTCTAATGACCTTGCCTAGTTTTCCAAAACAGCTGGAACTAAACATTCCTTCAGTCCTTTATTCATAACATGGGCATTATCCTATGTTAGGAATGTGAGAACTAAGCTCGGAGAGGTGAAGTCACCTACATAAAAACCAAAAGTGTTTTTCCATTCCAGACAAGCCCTCTACTACACTCTCTGATCTCCAATATGAACCTGGAAAGGGGTGGGAAAGGAGGACCTCTTAGAAAAGGTAGGTGTTGTACCCTACATCCTGGCCAGAGTTCTGCTAGACCCTTGTTCTCCAGCACCCACTTGCTCTCCACCCACAGATTCTCAAAAATCTCACCATAAGCAGCCACTGGAAGTCACCACTCATGAAGGTTTTGCCATACTTTCCCCCAGAGAGAGTCTATGGGACTGCTCTGGGGCCCATCTGGAATTAGCCTGTGAACTTAGTTCGGAAAGAAGTTGGAACCACAGCAGCAGCTGGTTCCTCAGGACAAAAAAGCAGTAATCCTCTCACCAAGACACCAAGAGAATGAAGCAGTATATTAAACAGGCCACATCAAGTCATTTGCCCATGGAGGAGGTAGTCACATCGGCTCAGGGCTCTTAATGATCCAATAAGTAGATGTTGAGGTCCTGGTTTTTGGGAAGAGACCATTGACATCTACATCTACTTGTACCATGGAATACTGGCTTGATATTAACAAGCATGGCAGGACCAGGACATTGGACCTTGCCACCCCAGACCCTGGTCAAGATGAGAAAAAGATGACAAACATTGAAAATCTTCAGGCTTTCTCGTCAGTCATGTATCAGGCTGGACACATGGCAGCAAAAAGAGGACATGCTGAGAGGCTGGCCATAAGAAAGGGCATCCTACAAAAGGAAAAAGACAAAGCTGATCCCACAGACACCTATAATTTTCCAGACTGGAGAGTATTTGGGAAAAGGAAGGATGGAACCAATGATGACCATAGTGACTCATTGGAGAGTAGAGACATTCATACAGGGGAGATAGTGACTTTGAGAAATAGGGGCCTCATGTGCAAGGCTCATATGATAATGTGTGGTCCCTTCCAGGAATGTCCAACCAAACACTTGCACTGGAATGTCCTGCGCAAGGAAAGGCAGAGCCTCTAGGATCCTCAGGACATGTCCCAGATTTCTAATAGACATTAGATTATGCTTACCATAGCCACAATCTTTAGGATGACTACTAGCAGACACTAGTACTGCTGCCCTGGTGACACCAAGATTTTTAATGTATTCTCACTTTGCTACTGGGGTCCTTTAGCATGCCAAGCACAGGACCCTGGCTGCAAGGGACATTAACCTTTCCTTGGTCAGCAGTGCTGGGAGAAAGCTCATCATTTAACACAGCCCTGGCTGGCAGCATTTCAAGTACTGTGCCTCCTCTTCCAAATGCCTTATGAATGTTTTAAGGCACTTACTTGGCTTTCCTGAGTCCTGTAAGCTAAATATCTCTGAATGATTCCCCACTACTACCACCACCACCACCACCCTACTTCTTTGAGCACAAGGTTGAAGTCCTTTGGCCTTCACACACATTGCAAACTGCTGGGTACATCCTGATTCCACCTCCATAAAGCTAGACTTAGCACTCTTAGGAATCCCAGGTGCAAAGGCATGTTCATTGGCAGGATTCCTAAAGCCAGTAAGTGTGAGAAAAGCCAGTGTCAGAATATCTGAGAGAGGCATTTCACCTCAGTCTTTCTTACCCATTCTGGGTCATGGCTGTTGACTTTCATTTCATATATCTAGCATCTCTTTCTTTGTCCCTTGGGTCAATTGCTATAGAGGAAGCCTCATACCACAATCCCAAAGGGTTTGGGAAATGCAGAGCTGGAAGCAGCACTGACACAGAAAATAATTCACACAGGTAAGGGAGATAAAACTGGCTCAGGAAGGGCCAGAGAGATAGCACAGAGTTAGAGCGTTTGCCTTGTATGTGGAAGGATGGTGGTTCAATTCCTGGCATCCGATATGGTCCTCTGAGCCTGCCAGGAGCAATTTCTGAGCATAGAGCCAGGAGTAACCCCTGAGTGCTGCTGGGTGTAACCTAAAAACAAACAAACAACAAAAAAAAACTGGCTCAGGAACTTTCACCACAATCTAGCTGCAAGCAGGCAAAGGGGAATCAGCAGGCAGAGGCAGACAGACAAGCTGTGGAACCAAAACCTCAGTAAGTCTCTCTGACCTGAGACTTTATTGGGAAGAGTAGGACCACCCCCTTGGGGAGAACAGGTAAGGGTGGGGAGCCAATTGAGAGATTATTCTCGCCTAGGTGAGACTAGCATATGCAAAGAAGAAATATCCTGATGAGAGTGAAAACCAATAACTCCAACAAATTTCCCCTAGCTTATTCTTTACACAAAAGGTCAAATAAGAGGGAACCTGTGCTTTTCCTGAAGACAACTTAGAGGACTGTACAATAATCATTAGTTTGGGTCTCACTGCCCATGGGAGAGTGAAGTTTCCCATGTACAACCTCCACAAACCAAGCTGACAGATCCCTCCAAACCCAGTTTTGCAAAGTTAGTGTACTTCAGTTAAACAATCTTTAGACAGATATGAGCCATTCAAGGAAACAATCTCCCTCAGAGTGATTGGAAAGGAATTGAGCTCCAGGGGCAAATCCATAATACTGAGTCTCCACCACCAGAACACTGTCTGTATTTTCTGCCATGCCTAAGAAAACTCGTCACTTAGGGGCCATCCAAGTCTTTAGAGCATTGTCTTAGGTACAAAAGTCTCCAAGAATGCTGGAAGTTTGATAAAACACCTGAAAAGTCTCTGACTAATTCTTGTTCTTACTTCATCTACCTGTCCAATTGGTTCTGCTCAGTTATCCTTATTGACTTTTTCCTTGAAGTCTTTGTTGACAAGGGTCTTTTATTTTCTTTAGTAAAATGTCTTTTACTGACCCCAGAGTCATTGCATGGGTAAGCACATTCCAGCAGGTTTGGTTATGGGGTCAATTGTTCTCTTATTGACCCAGAAATGGTCAAGTCATGGCTTTCAATACATTTTAGAAAGAAACCACCCTGTGGTTTATTTAGTTTTATTTTATTTTATTTTTCAGGGGGTGCTGGAAAAAGCACATCAGGTAGAGTACATCAGGTGGAGCACTTGTCTTGCACCCAGCTGAGCTAGATGTGATCTCCAGCACCATATAAGGTTCTCTGAACTCTGCCAGGAGTAGTCCCTGAGCACAGAACCAGATGTGACCCAAAAAACAAACAAACAAAAAAATTTTAATAGTTAATTTACCGTATTTTGGTTGGTTCGAATCCCGGTGTCCCATATGGTCCCCCGTGCCTGCTATTTCTGAGCTATTTCTGAGCAGACAGGCAGGAGTAACCCCTGAGCACCGCCGGGTGTGGCTCAAAAACCAAAAATAATAATAATAATAATAATAATAATAATAATTTACCGTATTTGCCGGCGTATAAGATGACCCCCTAATTTTGCAGTTACAACATAGGTTTAGGCCTATATTCACTGTATTAGACAGAACGTTCCTGTGCTGCATGTGCTGCATGTGTTCCTGTGCTCATGTACCACAGTGAGCAAATCACAAAAAGCAAAGGTTCAAAGGTTATACTGTAATAGACTTCCTCTCTGACTCTGGCCCATCTGAGCAGGCTTTTGACAGTGTATATTCGGGTCCAGAACATTGTCTAATTTGCATGCATAAAAAGCCTGCTTGGATTGGCTGAGCTAGAGAGGCAGTCCTAGCAGCCTTGCAGTGATTGGTGCAGGATCGAGTTGGAAAATTTGTTTTGTGGCAATATTCAGACAATTTTCATTTAGCGGCATATTGACACATTTTTCGGGATATACTCGGCGTATAAGACAACCCCCAATTTTCGGTTGACTTTTTTTTTGTTTCAAAAGTCGTTTTATACGCCGGAAAATACGGTATTTTTCAAGGATAAAAATCCAACATTTCACACATACATGAAATGTGCCCTACTACTGAGCCATCTATCAAAATCTATTGCTGTGTCCCTGACACAGAAGTCTAATGAAATTTCACTTTATTTTCAAACTATCTTATTCATTCTCCCTCACTTGAAAAGCACCATCTCTATATTGATCAGTGAGTTAAATTGCTCATACAGGAGCAAATGAACTCTTCCTTTTTCTAAATGCAAGTAAGCCTGCCTTGATATGAGAGATAGGTCAGATGGCAGATTTAGAGGGTAGGATTTGTGTATAATAGAGCAGTTTCCTAGATGTTAGCATAGATAAAATCTTGCTACAATCTTTGCTATCTCTGTATCCAACTTTCCACCATGAACAAAACCAGTTTGGCTCTGTTTCTTAGTCTGTAAAGAAAGAATCTGTAAATATTGGTCAACATTTTTTAAACACTTTTGTAAAACGAAGTCTGGGATATCATTTCTAGATTTGAATCTAAAACAAGAGGTCAAATGGTGAAGGAAACATAATATGATAGGAAAAAGGGAGACATTTCTGGGACCCCATTTTTAGTTTGTTTGAGAACTTAAAGAAGAAAAAAGTAAGCTAAAATTACAAAGTAACAAACAAGATCATTATCAATAAAAGAAAAGATGGGATTTGGTAAGATCATACAGAAAATTCTGATTATATGATTATGTAGGACATAAATGAAACATAAAATTTCTTCATTCTTCCTAATATCATTTTGTGAGAAAAGATATAGGTGTTATAAATAGATAAAATTATTCACAAATCTGACAAACCTATGATCAATATATACACACAGTGAAAAAAAACACTAGGACCTTAACAATAGGAAGCAATAATTCAGTTCCATAGAGAACATGGAATCTCTCCTTGACTCTGTGCATTTTGGCTCTCATTAGTACTGGATAAACTGTTTCTCCTACTGCTTTCTCAAATCTTGATGAATTAGGGAAACTAGGCATCTCCTCTTTGTTTTATGTCCATGTAGCTTTTCAGCATGTGTGGTTCGAGAAGTAGCTCTCTGGCTTCCCAGACTCATATCACCAGCCTGTGTGTTCACACAGATGTAGATATAGATGTCTCATCCATTACAGCAACTATGGGCACCAAACATCTGGGCTTCAGTCTTCTCAGATCTGAAAGAACAAAGTCTTTCTTGGCCTTGTAACCACTGCCCTCTTCCCTGTTTTCTTAGGAGCACAGTGTGTGGGTTCATGCCTTGTGAGTAGTAGTAGCAGCCCTGTGGTCCTGAACACTCTGTCTCTGTCTCAAGTGCAATCCAGCTGGGCTCCTGGGACTGAAAAAATTAGCCTTATCAAGCCAACATTCTTAGCAAATAAACCCTTCTCGACTCCCTGTCCTAATACTAGGCAACAAATTACGTCCAAAACCATCAGCTTCAACATTCAGAGCATGACTATTTATAACTTATACAGCCTGATTGGTTGTGGTCACAAATGATTTTCACTCTTAAAGGCAAAAGATACTGGTGAAAACATTAAGAGCCATAAAGAGATGATAATTCTTGCCTATTCAACTCTATTCCCTAGCCAGGAAAAAATCTCCTATATCGGGGTCTCAGACTTTCAGCCCGCAGGCGGTTTGCGGCCCTCCGTACAACATTTTGTGGCCCTGCCCTAGAGAAATCTTTTTTGTTTTGTTCTGTTTTAGTTGTTTGGGTCACACACCCACAATGTTCAAGGCTTACTACTGACTTTGCACTCAAGGATCACCCCGACTTTGCCTCCTGCGGCCCCCAGGTAAATTGAGTTTGAGACCCCTGCCTATATGATGTACATAAATCTTTCAAAGAGCTATTTTTAAGACATTTTAAGGGCCTTAGAGCTCAGTTTGATCAACTAAAGGTGAGTACTTCCTCAGAGACTCCAGTCCCCAGGGCCCCAGCCCCATGTGAGGTCTCTGCATGTTGAATTTAACACACACACCCCGTTGTCCCTGACCCCTGTGCACTTGAAGAGCTGCGGTTGATGCAGACTGGCCCCTGTGTGTGCCTGCTCACCACGTCAGGACAGGAGGTCAGAAGGGTGGTTTCTGTTGCCTTGAGTCAGCTGCATCAGTCATCTTTTGTATTTTTTTTTTTTGCATGGGTCCTCGAGTCCAATTCCAATTCTGACTCCGCTCCTCAGCCTTTGTTTAGCTGCTCCTCTGCTGCTGGACGTGCATGTGCTCCGGCAGCAGGTTCCCACGGACACACCCCGTTAAATGAGTGGGACGTCAGGATGTGCTAGGTACGTTGGGCCGCACTGGGCAGGAATTTATTCTGATGTTCCTGGGATGCCCTCAGAGACAGTGATTCAGTGTGGCAACCAGGGCTCCAAGTCAGGATCCCACACCACACCCCCAACCCCCTCCAACCTCTAACATCCAAGCAGCATGATTAATACAATGCCTCATAGGTTCAAACTTAAGAGGCTGCATGATTGAAGCAAACCGTGAACTGCATGCAGCATGAACGAAGCAGTCACAGACCCCCAGATGCCCATGTTTAATCAAAGCTACAACCCCAAGTCGCATGAAAATGAACTCTAAAAAGGTCAAACTCAGACTCAGCTCTGTGTGGGTCAGTTTCCTTGCCTTTCTTCTCCCCCTTAGCACTGACAGTCAAACTCAGCAGAGACACCCAAAGTTGATGGGAAGGGCCTCGTCCAGTATGTACAGGTGTTTGGGGTGGCCCGAAGCTAATGACAGGCAGATAAGCCTCTAAATAGAATTGAAGCCAACTACTCATCTCTGCTTACCAAAGGGTTGTAGGTAAGGACAGCACCCAAACATAACAGATGAGTGGAAAGGGTGGAATAGACTGAGTTCACGCACAAAAATAGTGGCCCATCTCCACCTGCTGCTCCCCAAAACAATTTCCTAGGTTTCTTTTTCTCCCAGAGTTGCCATAGTCAAAGCTCTGACTGTTATCTTCACAATGAATCACTTTGAATTTCTTAATTTTGAGACCTAATGTTATTTGAGTCGTTCCAAAGAAATGTGTGAAAGTTCATTCAAAGGGGACTTCGACAATTCGTTTTCATTTGTCTGTTTCCTTAACAACTTGTGAAAAAGACGTTCTTGAGATATGTTGTTTACCAGTTACATATATCAGAAAGCGAGTCTTCCGCCCTGCTGAGCTCTTAGCAGCAAGACTGCTGAGTGAATTTAAGAGTGTAGGTTTTCCTAATCCCAGCACGTTCTCAACTTCTCATGTACAAGTCCCTCACCTGACTCTACAATATGAAGAAATGTGAAGGGGATACGATTTCCCAAATGTTTCCAGAGAGCTGATGAGTGGGAGGCAGAGTTTTTGTGTAGAGACCTGGGCAGCATCCCCTACAAATTCAATATTGGTTCTTAAAACGAGTTCAAGTTACTTACATCAAAGAAAGCTGAAAGCTACAAGATTTTTTTCCCCTTGCCTTTCAGGGCATGTATTTCAGATAGGAGGCAGAAGAGATACTGATTTCTTTCTAGTTAAAGAGAAAATTGCAAAAGTCTAGTGTAAGAATCAGTATATTTGTACTAAATATATTTGTTTTACTCCTCTGAATTTCTTGCACCCATTTGTATAAATTTCTAAATAAAGCTTTATAGGACCAGAACGATAGCACAGCAAGTAGGACGTTTGCCTTATATGCAGCTGACCTGGTCTGGTCCCCCAAGCCTGCCAGGAGCAACTTCTGAGTGCAGAGCCAGGAGTAAGCCCTAAGCTCTGACTGCCAGGTGTGGTCCAAACACCAAATAAATAAATAAATAAATAAATAAATAAATAAATAAATAAATGTCCATTTTAAAATAATCTATCTTCAGGCAAAATGAAAAAGAGAGAAAATGTCTTTTAATTAATCTTTCTATACAAATGGGCCACAGGTTTTAAAGGATGTTTGCTTTGCCATTTCAATTTACAAATATGTTTTATTTCTATAGACCAGACTTAACCTTACATTGTCATGATTTCTTTCACTATTGAATACATTCATTAAATTAAGTATGCATTTCTGTATTGTGTTATGCTTTCAAGTCCCCTTGTTATGAAGCAAATAATAGAAATGATATAGAAACAATTCTTCATAAAATTCTTGCAAGAACTGGGGCTAGAGCGATGGTGCAGCAGTAAAGTGTTTGCTTTGCATGTGTCCAACCCAGAACAGACCGCAGTTAGAGCCCCCAGCATCCCATATTCTTCCTCAAGCCAGGAGTGATTTCTTTTTTTTTTTTTTTTTTTTTTTTTTTTTGGTTTTTGGGCCACACCCAGCGGTGCTCAGGGGTTATTCCTGGCTGTCTGCTCAGAAATAGCTCCTGGCAGGCACGGGGGACCATATGGGACACCGGGATTCAAACCAACCACCTTTGGTCCTGGATCGGCTGCTTGCAAGGCAAACGCCCCTGTGCTATCTCTCAGAGCCCAGGAGCAATTTCTGAGTGCATAGGCAGGAGTAACCCCTGAGTGTCACCAAGTGTGGCCCATCAAAATAAAAAAATTGGTGTAAGAACTTCAAGTATATTCATTTGATTTTTATATTATTATTCCAAATTTTCAGTGAGTTCTTTTTTTCAGAATCTAGTAGCTTCTAAGCTCAAAAATCAGGGCATATTTGACAGTCTTCCTTATTGGGGTCAGTTCAGCTAGATTTAGTTAGCAACACGGACTATTCCAAATATAGCCTAAACCTGCCAGCAATACTTGCCACCCACATAGATATGATTTTTAAAATAAGCAATTGATTCCATTGAGATGAGAGGCTAAGTCTTCTCTGTGAGTTTATTTTCTAGATAGATGGTGAAAAAACTGGCCCTGACCTGTCCTATGTGCTTATTCCATCTCTGTACCCTATGGGGATACACACACAGCTTATTCTGCATCCTGAGAACACATTTTTTGTGTTTTGACTCTGTCTGGGACTCCATGAAACATGGCCAGGAGATTTGGGTAACCTGGGCTTCCTATTGAAACAATGATAACATGCACTAAAACGTACATTGGATATATATCTTCTTTTCTTCCTAGGGCATCCCCACCTTGCAGAAAATGTCAAATTTTTAATGCTTTTTAAATATACGTCCTTGTATTTATTCTTAAATGAGAAATTAAGTAGGATGATGGCATATGGAGGGTGCACTTTAAAGATATCCTCATGAATGAATAAACAATAATGTGACTTCAGTTTGTAGTATTTACTAATTCTCTGTCTACAACCCTATATTGTGGTTGAGGTTTTGCAAGGTTTAGAGATAAAGCCACAAATAGGGCCTATGTCTTGGGGAAGGACAAATCAGTAGACAACTTGAAAAGCAAGGCGGCAGGAACTCACATCTTTGTTGACATATGCCAGAGCAAAATCATACACTTTTTGTCTTTTTAGATTTCTTACATGGACATTAAGTTCGTTATTCAATCTCATGACTTTAGGTGTGATCAGGGAGGATTCCTTTATAGGTCCAGACAGATTGTTTCTTCTGGTGATAAATTGAAGAAAGCTGTGAGAGCATAAAGATATTTTAGGGAGTCTTAGGAGACTCTTTGATGTTCTACTTGTGCAAAGGCAACAGACGCACAGTAACTCCTTTTCAAATAGAGCTACCTTCGTGGAATCAGAAATTCAAAAGTTTTGAATGGTCCTGATTCCTTTGGGTTTTATTTCTTTGTTTTTTTAAGACACTACCTAAATTCTGCCAGACCTTGATGCCATTTGAAACACTTAAATGTAGATACTGTTTAAAAACATTTACTAGGGGGTTTGGAGGGCTGGAAAAGGTTTGATCATCAGCACTACAGATGATCCCAGAGCAATGGAATCATCCTGAGCAAAGAGCACAGAGCTAGAAAGCAGACCTGACAGTAGCCACCTCAAAACAAAACAATCAAAAAAGTTTTCTATGATTCTCCATCATCACCTTCCAATGCTATAGAAGACCAATTTTTCCAGCCAGATAATGTAAAGTCATACCAAAAATCATTTTCTCTAGGTATTTCTAAATCCCAAAGTAAACACAAGACCTAATATGAAGCAAGGAATTAGCAAATACATTCAGGAGACAGCACACAGAGTGCAGGATTATTTACTGAGAGTGGGTTTTTTTTTTTGTTTTTGTTTTTTTACAAATAACTCCTTTAGATTAAAAGAGAAAAAATAATTTTTTAAAAAATAAAAGCACAAGAAGCTCATATATTCTTTAACCCAACTTTACATCACTAACTATAGGAACTTAAAATAGACTTGGCACTATGGTCCGTGTGGCCACGGGAAGCAAGGAGACAGCTAAGCCCTGTGCTTTTACGTGGCACTTCTGAGCTGCCAACCTGGGTCTGCCTTCCAGGCAGTTTCCATGGAAACCCAGTCAATCTCTCTGCCATCTCCGAACCCAAGCTGTGCAGCGCATGCTGCGGTCTGATTTTATCCACGGGGAATTTTGATTATCCCACATGGGCCTCCCTTCGTGGAAAAGATGTGCTCTTAGAAGGGTAGATGCAAATCGAATTTTCGTGAGTCGATTTTACCGTGCCTGTTATCAAGGGTCCTGGAGCTACGGGCTCCAGCTGAGAAGCCAAGGCCTCTTTGGTTCAGGGAATAATCACTTCCCCATTCACAGACTTCAGAAAATGGTACTTTTTGACTGTTGAGATTTCTTAAAGCGAGGAAATCTGAACGTAAACCTAAGACTTTTTTTTTTCCTCCAGAAGCTTAAAAGTCTTGAACATCTATCTCATAAAATGAGTACCTGCAGCGTTGAAAAGAAAGGCTGGGGGGGGGGGGGGGGGAGAAAACCCCTCAGGTCTACCTTTGGTCCAGAGCACCATCTAGAGATGAACATGGCAAATTACTTCCTCCAAAGGGGTTTATTCCAGAAGGATGTTAGTTAATAGGCAGGGGTTACCTTGGAGAGTCCTGAGTAGAAGCACTGCAGGAGGGACTGGAGACAACTCAACACCCTCAAAATTGGAGGGCAGGGAGCAACGCTTCCTACCCAGACACCACGCAGAGCACCCTACAAATCCTTCTTCCCCTGCAGTCTTGCCACATGCTCCCCAGAGGAGTAGGAATCTTAGCAGATTTAATTCTGAAATGTGAGAATGACATCTGACCCCATCTTCATGCAGGAGGAACATAAAAACTTTTTTAAAGGGGGCTGGGGGGGTCCTCTAGGTTTTAAAGAAATAATACAGCAGGAAAGACATTTACCTGGCAGGAATCAGACCCCACAGAACCTGTAGTATGCCCTGTGCCTAGAGAGTTGTATGCCAAAACTAAATTGAAAATTAAAAAAGAAAGGCCTCTTTTTTTTTTATGAATGTTTTTTTTTCCTTTGCCCAAACAAAACAAGATGTGAAAACATGCCAAATCACTATTTTCTTGTTTGATTACAATGTGATTAAGGACATCTTAAATACGTCTTTTCAAATCAGAAAATTGTAAATTGCACTTGTAAATTGCTTAAACACCTGAAAACTATTCTGAGTTTCTCTCTTTTGAAACAATCAATATAATCTGACTTTTACTTGTATTATTTAGATGATAATGCCTTGCTTTAAATTTTAGAAGAACACGTTAGCCTTCTACCACCCCCCTCAAAAAGAAAACAACAAAAAATTCTACTTATGTTAAAATGAATACATTTTAAAATATATTTATACAGAGTGCTTAATTTAGGAAGAGTTTTTGCTTGAGCTTTGGGGGGGGGTTGTTTGGTTTTGGGTGGTGGTGTTTGTTTTCAACAAAAAGGCCAACTATATGTTATGCACCGGTAGGAAGCATTTCTGTTTCTTGCTACAAAACAGAAACTTACATAGAGAATAACTTTTCTAGATGGAATGCTTTTTATTGCTTTCACATTTTTCTCTCTCTGTTAGCTTTCTGGTTTTAGCTTTATCCACATGAGGTGTCATTAGGAAAATCAGCTTGTTAAGTTTAGTCATTTAAGTTATTATTTAGAAAATAATTACTTAGCAATTAAAGTATAGCCTTGCCATTGAACTTTAAGTGTAAATAAACAGCTGTTACTTTAACAAAAATCAGGTCAACTTGGGATTTCATTAATGTTCCTGATACTGAGATATGGTTTTAAATACTTCATAGTTCTGCCTCTAGATTCTAGATCCTATTTTTAAATTTTTTTACTTCACTTACACACACCAACCTTTTTCCTACTGACTTTTAACTCTTTTTTTTAATTTGCTTATTAAACAAACTAAAAATAAACCTTGCACCTTTAATATGATATGGCAGCCATCAGTTTCCACACCCTAATACCTAGAGTCAATACCTAGAGTTTTCATACCTAATACCTAGAGTCAATAATACCTAGAGTAGGACTAAGAGAGCTCATAATTTCTAAATAACAAAAATTATTGTCCTATTTTAGTATCAAAATGACTTTCACGGGGCCGGAGAGATAACATGGAGGTAAAGTGTTTGCCTTGCATGCAGAAGGTCGGTGGTTCAAATCCCAGCATCCCATATGGTCTCCTGAGCCTGCCAGGGCAATTTCTGGGCATAGAGCAAGGAGTAACCCCTGAGCGCTGCCGGGTGTAACCCAAAAATAAAAAAATAATAATAATAAGACTTTCACACCCTAGACAAAAGTATAATTTAATTCTCTCCATATACTGCCATATTCTGGGCTGCATTGAGGAAGGACATTAGGAAAATGAAAATTGCTAACCTGGTCTCATTATCCAATATTTCTTAATAGAAGCTGGCATCTCTCAAAAGCTGTAGACATGTATTAAAATTTGTCTTTGGTTTGTTTTACCTTGTTAGGAATTCAGGTGCTCATGGAATAGGAATGGGGAAACAGGATATGATCAAGGGTGGGGAGGCAGGGTTATTGCTTAATCCCAGAGTCAGTTGTTTTCAGAAAGCTACATGTTTAAGGAAAAAGAAGAATTTTTCTCTTTAATTTCTATATTACTGGTGGGTCCAGATGTAACTGAAATAGTTAAAAGAAAAATCTCTCTGCTGTGTGAACTAGTCTCTCTTGAGATGGCATAGTTAAGTAGTTAGGTGAAGGACAGTAGCTGGCAAATTGTGTGTGTGTGTGTGTGTGTGTGTCCCCTTCCATTAGAGTAATGACAATATTGTCCTTTGAAACTAGATGAAATTGAGTAGTAAGGCTTAAACGGAGCACTGAAGAACTCGTGAACTTACCTAAATATCTCTCAGTCTGAGTAACATTGCTGATCATGTTTATTTGCAAGTTCTTAGAAGTAATAAGTATGTATAATCCATTGGACCTAGTGAGTGCCTGAAAATGTCTAGAAAAAATAATTGATCCCATTGAAAAGTGGTCTACCTATTAGGTAGTTTCATGTAAGCCTCTGGTGATTTGAGTGCTGACCAGGTCTCTTAGAGAACTGAATATCTGTCTCTTTGAGTATAAATCATATTTTCTAGCTAGTCAGGTGCCTTTGTAACTGGACTTGGCTAACGATGAAGTAATAATAAGGGAAGGAAATATGGGGTACATGGAGGAACTAGACTCTTGAATAAATATTCTAGTGACTAAAGGTCTCTAAAGCAATAGACCTAACGTATAAAGCCTGTTAAGTCTGAAGTAGTTACTGAAATGCATAACCTTCCTGGAAAGAGTTCTTGAGCTTCGAAGAAAGAAGGTTACCAAAGGTTTACATCTTGCAGTGACTAATAAGCCAAGCAACTTCCAACTCAATTTCTCCTCTTTTAAGTAGGGAGATTAAGCATTAAAGGAAGTTTACTTTTGGGATGAACAACTACAGTATTTGTACAGGGGATTTTATTTCTCTCAAGTAAATTGTTCAATTTACCTTTTTAATTGTAGGTGCCCCACCCCTGGCTGTGACGGCTCTGGGCACATTACCGGCAATTATGCTTCTCACCGAAGGTAGGTAGAGGTGATTCTTTTGCTCTTCATTTTGCTCTTTCTTCTCTGTCTTGGCAAACATCATTCAGTTTGTCTCCTCTGGTCCATGAGATATTTGGAGATCAAATCTATATAAAATTATCTTCCTTTGGTCTTCCTAAGGAAGCAAATTCACACCCTCATAGACACACAGTTCTCTTAGAGAGCTCATGTATCATGCATTCAGCTCCTTGACAGTTATACCTTGACAGTAATCCAGTAGCATATCTTCTCCACAGAAAGTAATAAAGGAAGGAGATATACAAAGATGTCCCTTAGAGACCACAGAGACCCAAGCACCAGAAGTCTCCAGATGTGGAGCTAACTTTCCCAGGTAGTCAAGTTCACCTCTATATTTCAAATCTAGAAACAAAAGTAACTAAGTTCAGAAAAATATTTTTTCAGAGGAAGATTACTGGGTTAAAGTAAGATCAGTATTAGTAATAATGATAATAATGCCAGTTAAATATAAAAAGTCAGCACTTTCCATAACACTTTCTTTTTGGTAACAACTCCTTCTATTTATTCATTAATTTTGACTTGAAGATTCACATGCAAATATGCTCAAGCTGATTTCTGCCTCTATGCTTACATATGTCTTCTGGTGGGGCTTAAAAGACCATATGCAATACCAGAATTCTAACCAGGATCAGCGACACGCAAGACAAGTCCTTTAACCTCTGTACTATGTCTCAGATACTATTTCATTTTAAACAATCCTGGAAGAAAAATATCTCAGCCTTGCCTGGACACAATATCCAGAATTTATAACAACAACACAGCTAAAAATCTACCAGTCATTGCATGCCCCAATGTCTGTTTTCCTGATTTTTTTTTGGAGAGGTTTGTCATTATAGAAATTTAGTCTTGATTTAGTTTAAAATTTAATTTATATTATTTAACTTGTGTCTTAAAAGGTGAGTATTCAAAGGACATAAGCTTGTGAATAAAATGTAATGTCAGCTTAAATTGAAACCATGGTCAATGCCTGGGATAAATAATAACCAGGATTAGTTCATCGAGTTGGAAAGTAAATTAGATTCAGTGTCAGCAAATTGGAATTCCATCTCCGGTCCTGTAGGGGTTTCACACAGGGCAATATCATTTATCCCGATAATAACTCCCCTTGCACAGACCTAGTTAGGACAAGGCTGAACACAGTAGAGTGCAAGAGTTCCATGTTCCTGTGTAATCAGCCACTAATGAGATTGAGGTTGTGGTGGAAGAATCTGTCCCTCTTGGTTTCTTGGTTCTGATGCCAGTGAGTGTGCAAAAGGACTTCTTCCCGGCTAAACTTTGTGGTACATTTGCCAGGAAAATGAGATGCTCTTATTCCTATGTAATTGCAGAAAACTATATAAGCAATGGTTCTTTTGCATTTTTGCTTGAAAACTGTCCAGGTTAGATATATGTGTTTTAGCAGTGTGTGACCTTGTGGACTGTGGGGAGTAATCACAGAACAGGGCCCCTCACACACACACACACACACACACACACACACACACACACACACACACACACACAGTGGTATGATCCACCTGAAGGTGCAATTAACACTTTGGAAGATTTTTCCCTTTCTCAACCCAAATGCACATGTGGATTATTTTGGGGGAGAGTTTGGGGAGAGTTTAGACCATGCCTGGTGGTGCTCAGGGATTACTCCTAGATCTATCCTGGTGGTACTCAGGTGGAACTATTTGGAACTCTGGTGACTGATCCAGCATTGGCTACATGCAAGGCAAATGCCCTACCTGCTATACTGTCATTCCGGTTCTGCATATGTGAAATTCTGTCTCACTACAGAATGCTGTTATCCCTAATGTTCCTGTCCAGGATCTTAAAACAAGGTTACTTTCCCTTCAGCCCCTTGAACCACCCTTATCATTAGCTAACCTAACTTCCTGTACTCAATACGTGTGAGACTTTCTCTGAGTGGTGACAGTGAAGAGTTGGAGCCCATTTTATCAGATTCTATTCCCATGTCTCACCCATGTCTGGAGAGCCCAAAGTTTAATTGTAGGGAGATGGGTCCCCCTCACCATCCAAGGGTCTCTTTTGGTTTTGCTAGTGTTAAGTCTCTCCATCATCTCTAGGCCTTAAATTCACTTTAACAAATATATAGTCATGATGTTTAAGTTTTTAAGTCCTATATCAAATGTTTTTATCTTGTTTGTCAAAGAACATTAGAAAGATCTATGTGCACAGTGCTGTTCTTCCCCAGAAAATGATTTTTAAAAATCTATTTTTTTAAGGCTGGGAGATAGCTCACAGGACTGGAGTACATGTTTTGCATGTGAGTTTGATCCCCAGTACCATATGGTCTCCTGAGTACTACTGGAAGTGATCCCAAAGCATCAAGTAGCCCCTGAATATCACAGCTTTGGTTCCAAAATAAAAACAAAGTAACAAAACAATAATCCACCTTTTCAACTTTTTCTCACAGATCCTTTTTGTTTTTCAGTCCTCTTTGCTCTAATCTTTTCCTCAGGTTGACCTTTTTCAGCAGTTCAGATGTGCTCTAAGTCTCATACACAGGAATCTTGGAATTCCTTTGCTATGGCTCAAAGACCCTTTATGTGCACCAGGATAAGAAAAAAACTGTGTTTTCTTCATTGAGTGCTACTAGAATCTGATTCCTGCAGACACACTATGACCATATGATAGAGTGACAGTGCCTTCAGGTTTCCCCGATGTTCTCTAATAAAGAATCCACTTACCATGGGCCAGAGCTATAATAAACATGCACTCAATAGGATCTCTGACAAGATAAGTCTTATCTTTATCACTCATGAAGAATTTGTACAGAGACCCAATGTTAAATTGTCTAAAACATAAGGACCCACATACATGCATTCCATTTCTTTTTCTTTCTTTTTTTTTTTTTTGTGTGTGTTTTTTTGGGTCACACCCGGCAGTGCTCAGGGGTTATTCCTGGCTCCAGGCTCAGAAATTGCTCCTGGCAGGCAGAGGGGACCATATGGGGCGCTGGGATTCGAACTGATGACCTCCTGCATGGAAGGCAAACGCCTTACCTCCATGCTATCTCTCCGGCCCCCCCCCCCCATGCATTCCATTTCTACTGGGTCACTTCTATTTCGCTCTTCAGCAATCATAGATGGCAGAAATTTCCAGGATGATGCCAGCATCTATAGCTCCTACTCAGTCCCAGTGTGCTTTGGCTGGCAGTTAAAACAAGAATGCAATGGCTTTGCCTGTCATTGGCAACCTCAGCTTTCATAAGGGTAACATGTAAGCAAAGGGTGGTGACCAGCTGGCTCTATTTCTTTTCTAGAAGCTGTAGAGCACACTGCCTTCTAACTCAGGGTCTTAGCTTCCTGTTGTTCAGGCCACTTCATCTTAGACTGTTCATCACTATACAGCCCAGCACTTCCTTCCTGGAGAATACATGAATTTTAAAAGTGTTGCCAGTGTTTCCAAAATGTATAAAATACCAAGTAAAGATGCATTTACATATAACTCCCTGATTAGTGACCAGCATACTATGATAAGTATATTATATTAATTATATTAATCACAGTATATTGTGAGAAGTATTCTTTCTATCTATAAAATTGTTTATCTTTAGAGGCCAGAGAGATAGCATGAAGGTAGTGCATTTGCCTTGCATGCAGAAGAATGGTGGTTCAAATCCCAGCACCCAATATGGTCCCTCGAGCCTGGCAGGAGTGATCTAAGCGTAGAGCCAGGAGTAACCCCTGAGCACTGCCAGGTGTGACGCGCCCCCCCCCCCAAAAAAATAGAACAAAAACAAAACTGTTCATCTTTAGAACAAAGCCCTTGTCAGATTAAAATCCTAATATGGTATATTTACTAAATGCTAATTGACCAAATGCTGTATGCCAGAAGCTAAGGAACAACAAGAATTATATTATGATTAAAATTATAATATATAAATATATTGATATTGCCTATTGGAGAAAAAAGACATACAAATAAGCAAGAGGCTAGGAGGTACTACAGCAGTTAGGCCACATGCCTAGCATGCACCTGACCTGAGTTCCAGTCCTAGCACTACTTGTTCCTCCAACTACCACTAAGTGTGACCCTAAAGGCCCCCAGTACCAAGAGAGGATCACAAGCACCATGAGACCTGAGTGGCATCATTTCTTAAGCTCTTGCATTGAACCACCAGTTCAATTAGAATTTCTCGTAAGGCCCCTGAAATTCCTCAGCACTACTTGGTGCACCTACCCCCCCAAAATAAAAAGGCAAGATAGAGTGTGAAACACTTATATTGTAAATCAGAGAGATCCTAAATAAGACCAGGAAGGGATGAGAAGAAAGCCAGAAGGAGGCCCTGAGACTTGAACTGAGTCAAGGAAGAGTCAGAGAAGCCAGAGGCAGAGACTCTCCTAGCAAAGAAGCAGCATTAAAACATGTCTAGAAACCACAACAACAACCACAAAATCAAAGTACATTGGAATGAGTGTGATTAGTTCAGTTTCGCTGGAGTTTGTATTAGTGCATTCCAGATTCTCTATGTAGAAACTTGTTTGAAGAGTCTGCTGAATTTATGATAACTTATAGAAGTTAAATTCAATAGAACATACAGACTCCTCTCCCCTAAGAAATGGGGTGGTTTGCAGCAGAAAGTGCTAAGAGAAGAACATGATTGGCATTTCAAATGCACTTGGGAGGGAAGGGTGAGATTTTGGGTGACTGTGTGAAAGTGATGGGAAGAAACTTGAGTAATCATTGCAATGTAACAGAACAGGTTCATAGGTGCTGAAGAAAGGAGAGAAAGGGCCAACAAATGAAGATTCTAGGCTTCACACATAGGTGAATTGTGTTGCTCTCCGAGATCCAGGAGCCTCCTGGGTTAAGTTTGTTTAAAGGCATTGATTTTGAGTGTCTTATGGTACAAGCAGGAAGGTATAAGGAGGAAGGATGGAAAGAGACACAAGGATTAGAGTCACTTGTGCCTGTGCTTTTGGCACTCAGGGAAATAGAAGTAGGGGGACCAGTATCACACTTCCTACAAATGAAAACTGGGCTCAAAAACTAAGAACTGCCAAATCTCCAAGGCCTTGAGCAAAGAAAGAGGACCAGGGCCCGGAGAGATAGCACAGTGGCGTTTGCCTTGCAAGCAGCCGATCCAGGACCAAAGGTGGTTGGTTCGAATCCCGGTGTCCCATATGGTCCCCTGTGCCTGCCAGGAGCTATTTCTGAGCAGACAGCCAGGAGTGACCCCTGAGCACTGCCGGGTGTGGCCCAAAAACCAAAAAAAAAAAAAAAAAAAAAGAAAGAAAGAGGACCATTTCTGAGCCCATGTTCTGGGAACATTTGAGGTCCAGCAAAAGGAGAAAATGGCTAAATTACTTCATCATGTTTTATTTTTGATCCTAAAGAAGTTGCAAAGAGAAAATAAGGTGGTGAGAAGTGGGAGGTGCCTCTGTGCAATGTTCCTGCATCATCCTCCCATGTTCTCTTCTCATTAGAGCTAGGAACATGGCTCTCTTTCCCCTGGAACATGGAAAAGAAAAGAAATTCATGGAGCAGACAGGGACAGAATGCATAATTGCACCAACACCACATGCTATGCTCTTCTCTTCATCACTGCTCCCACCTGCAGGCGACCAGATGGTTCTGGGCCTAGAATTTTGTCAAGAAGCATTAGACTAGGGTCTGGTTGGTAGCATGAGATGGGTTTCATTTCGGGGTCTCAAGGAGAAAGTTTCTCAATGTTAGTCAGTGTTTTTACTACACTATTCCTAATTTTAAAAATCTCTCTTGTTTCCTTCCTGTGTGAAATTTCACAATAAGTAAAATAACCACCTAACTAGGTGCATATGAAACCTGAGACCATGGATTTGGGGTTGTTGAAACCAATGAATACCTGGAGTCAGGCCTTTAAGAAGACCAATGAATGGGATCAGTCAGTGTGTTTCATTCTGAGTAGCAGAAGAGAGTGAGAAACTCAGCCTGGTCTCAAGAGTCTGCATCCTTGAGCTTTGCCACAGCTCTGCAGGCTGGGAAGGAGGAAGCCAATGAGAAATTTGGTTAAACTGGGCAAAAGTGACAAAAGTGACTCTGCTTCACAAGGAAGCAAGGATTTTCTAGTCACAGAAATCATGGGGGCATGTGGCATGCTGGGGGCAGCTCTGGAAAGAAGGCTCAGCAGCCCTCAATGGTCACACCACACAGAAGCCACTAATAACCACAGCAAAGGCCATAGTGATCCACAGGACCCATAACATAGCCTTCTGAGATCAATAACCAGACAGCTGTGCCATGGACATGAGCATAAGGAAGGGAAATACAGGTCCTGCTTTGCAAACTCTCAGTAAAGAGAAGAAAGAGGAAGGAAGCAGATGAAATTAGTCACTTCTTCTGTTCTGCTATAAAAGGAAGAGAAGGGGAGCAGCAAATGGAGGCAGGCCTCACCCCAGGGTGACTGGGGTTGGTGGAATCATAATAGAAGCAGGTGGTCTCTGTTTCTGCAGTCCAGAGCCATGGCAGGGTTTGGAAACACTCACTCTATTCTCTGCCCATGGATGCTGCTTTACCCAGGAGCAACCAACCAGGTCAGTTCACAGCATAGTTAAAAAGTGCTGAGTAAATTGAAACTGGTGTGAAATGTGACAGGATAGGCCCTTCCCTGAGAACCAGTGTGTTTGAAAAGAAACCAGAACTACCCAGAAAAACACTCAACCTAAGCTCAAGAGGTATGGGGGGGGGAATAGCTGGAGCAGGCAAAAGGCCATGTCTCAGTGCCTGGTGGAGTCCTCCTTGTGTCAAAGCATCACAGGAAACCTCTCAATGTGGAGCCAAGAATTCACTTTTCTCTATGTTCTACTAGACACTTGTCTGCAAAATCACCAGTTGTTAGTCTATTGTGAACAGAAAATAGATGGATGAGTATTTTTGTACCCATGGGAAGTTTTTCTATAGGTAGATCTAGGCATCTGTTAACAAAAATGAAAGAAAACAAGCGTGTTTGATGTCCAGTGTACCCGCAGCAGACACAGAGGCCGAGCACTTGCCATCCTTGGGAATGGGTCACAGCACTGAACTATCTGCCAAAATGCAGAGAATGGTGCCAGGAATGAGAGTTGGCAGGTGTCTGGTTCTTAGAGAGGGTCACCCCTTGCTCTGTGCCCATGTCCTCTACTTTTCCAGTGACATCTGCCTGCTCCAACTTCCACTGTCTGCCTGTGTCTTTCTGTTATCAGGCCTGTGCTGTTCCCTTGCAAAGGCTCTGATCAAGACACTGTGAATATTGGTTTCCAACCCACAAAGCACCAGTTTCTGCAGAGAATCCAGTCAAAAAACCTGTGTGTGTCCTTAACCTTGTATTACTAAATTGGCATGACTACGAAGTGGGGAAAGGAGGTGAGGAGAAGAGATGGACTAAGAATCACTTAAGGACAGGGTTGGAGGATCATGGACACTTTCATGGTGTTATAATGCAGTAAATGTGTACAGCTTCACCAGAAACATTAACACTGATATAGTCATGTTATCTGAACAAAGACGATTTTTTAATGAAAATTGTGAACTGTATTTTCAGAAAGTGCCATTTGTGAAGGAGCCTTTCAGGATTGGACTGTTTTCTGAATGAGCGCTTCTGCTTTAGCCTTTCAGGTTGCCCCAGAGCAAAGAAGAGTGGCATCCGGATAGCACAGAGCAAAGAAGATAAAGAAGACCAGGAGCCAATCAGGTGCGTGCATTGGAGCCCTGCCCAGCTGCAGGCAGGGAGGGCAGCACCCTGCCTTAGTGCATGGCAGAGAGGGGGCATTGAGACCTTCTTGGGCATTACTTAAGATTTTACTCAATTCCATGTCTAGACAGGTTGTTTAAGTCCACAGGGCTGGAAAGATAGATTCCTGGCATCCAATATGATCCCCCGAGATACCAGGAAGTATCTCTGAGTACAGAGGCAGGAGTAAGTCCTGAGCACAGCCAGATTTGTCAAAAGATTTCATTGAAAGCCATACGCTGTCTGTCTGTAAATTGACCGAAGGAATTATTGCTTGCATTACAGGTAATGGAATCAATGCATGTCTATCACTCAAGTGTTCTGAGTAACCAAAAGCAAAGAGACTGCTCTCTGCACCCTGGTGCAGTTTCAGGTTCTATGAAAGGCAGATTTGTGGAAGTTTTAGTCCTCACACACAGAAGGCAACATTTGCTGCCTCTGTAAATTATGAGAATCATTTTGTTTTGTTCTGCACCCCTCAAAGACAGTCTAGGGCTTTTGCTTTCTGTAAAAATAATATCATCCTGGCCCAACTATTAACAAAAGTTCAAAAGATTAAACACAGTGATAGAATGCTAACATTACTCAATACCTTTAGAGAAATAAAGCATTAAAGGATCCAGAGTGATAGTACAATGGGTAGGGCGCTTGTCTTGCATAAAATTCAATCTCAGGCATTCCATATGTCCTCCGCATACTGCCAGGAATAATTCTCAAGTGCAGAGTCAGGAGTAACCCATGAGCATTGCTGAATTTTGCCCCAAAACAGAAACACTAAAAAAAATATTTTTAATGAAATTAAAACTAAAATTACCAACTATCCAAGATAAATTTATCAAGAAAAAAATTTAAGATAAGTTTAGCAAGATAAATGATAAATTCTATAGAGTAAAAACTTAGCTGTAAAAAATAAAAGAGACAGGGACCCACCATCCTGGAGGCCTATAAGAACATTAAACCACAGAGAAAATGCTTCATTTCCATCTGGTATTCTCAGTCTTTCACTATAACCTGAGAAATGAGGGTTGCCTAGAGAAGCCTTCTGTTAAATGTAAAACCAATCATTTAGTGTTTTCCCATTTATTAAAAAAAATTGCCTGCCATGCAGCAAACCAGGATTCCTTCCCTGCCTGAAGTAATTCCTGAGCACAGAGCCAGGAGTAATCTCTGAGCAAGGATGTATGTGACCCCATCGAAAATAAATGTAAAAATAATTCTAAGAAAACAAAACAAAAGTATCTAGTTTATTTTATGCTACAGCATTTCGCAGACCTTATTTAAATGTCATCACTGCTGCTCAGACTCCTGTCTGACACTGTGGTTTGTCCTCCAGACAACAGCACCAAGTAAAGATCTCTAGAGCTTGGGGAGAATATGGGAGTCTAATATTACCCTTTAAAAATAATCCTGCGATCTCCTAATGACCTACACATTTGCACCATCATGTATGCATGTATGATTCCATCCCCAAAAGAGCTTTTCTTTTCTTTCTTTCGTTTTTTTTTCTTCAAAAGGAGCTTTTCAAGAGATGCTTTCTATCTTCCTTTTCCCATTTCCGACGGTCTATTTTTCCATCATGCCACCAGGTGGAGATGTTGGATTGCGACTTACAGTTCGCTCGTATGGTTTGAGTGTTGGGGATTTAGTTCTCGAATTGCCAGGTACCCCTCTTAGCGCGATGGTAAAGTGTGTCTTCTCTGTCCTCCGTCCAGGTGTCCCGTGCCGGGCTGTGACGGCCAGGGCCACATCACCGGGAAATATGCCTCCCACCGCAGCGCCTCGGGATGCCCCTTGGCAGCCAAGAGGCAAAAGGACGGGTACCTCAATGGCTCACAGTTCTCCTGGAAATCGGTCAAGACGGAGGGCATGTCTTGCCCCACGCCGGGATGCGACGGTTCTGGACACGTCAGCGGTAGCTTCCTCACACACCGGAGGTTAGTGTGTACCCCGAGATTGCAACCCCCCAACCGTGACACCAAACCAAAGCAGGGCCCAGTAGGAAGCTGGGAGAAAATGACCGTAAATCGAAAGGCACCAGCTCACTCTGCTTTCCATAGGGCTGTAGTTTTCAAGAATATTTCATCAGGAATTGCATCTTTCAATCCAACACACACACACACACACACACACACACACACACACACACACACACACGAGTGTTTGTGGTTTTAGCCATCCATTTGGTGGGGAATGTGAAGGCAGCTCCAACAAGTGGCTCCCAGCATTGCTACAGAACCACTCTGAATGTCTAAGGTCTGAGCACATGAGAAAATTTATAAAGAGCCTGACAACACCATAAACTTTTCCATTGGCTTCATCTATAAAGAAATATGTGTGACTGGGAATACAACATAGTGCAGCAGGCGGGGATGGCCTTGCCTTGCACCCAGTCCACTTGGGTTGGTCCCCTGCATAACATATGGTCTCCAGAGCACAGCCAGGAGTAGGTCCAAGTCACTGCCAGCTATGGCCTACAAAGAAAGAAAGAAAGAAAGAAAGAAAGAAAGAAAGAAAGAAAGAAAGAAAGAAAGAAAGAAAGAAAGAAAGAAAGAAAGAAAGAAGGAAGGAAGGAAGGAAGGAAGGAAGGAAGGAAGGAAGGAAGGAAGGAAGGAAGGAAGGAAGGAAGGAAGGAAGGAAGGAGGAAGGAAGGAAAAAGGAAGGAAGGAAGGAAGGAAGAGAAAGGAAAGAAGAGAAGGAAGGAAGGAAGCAAGGAAGGATGGAAGCAAGGAAGGAAGGAAGGAATTAAAGATCTTCCCTGCACATACACAGCCCCAATAAACAAGGAAAGGGCCAGAGAAGTCATACCATGGGCAGAGTTCTTGCCTTGCACTTGGCTGACCCAAGCTTATTCCACAGCAAGCTGTAGGGTCCACTATATCTGGCCAGATGTGATCCATGAACACAGAACCAGGCCTAGCCCTGAACACTGCCGGATGTCACCACAAACAAAGACAAGAAGAAAAGAAATAGATACCACTAGATGTTCCTTAGAAAAGTCTGTTTTTTGAGTTTAATGGTGCTGGACAGACTCACTGTAGAAGAATTAAGGAACTAGGCATGGTGGTGTTGCTAGCCATCAATCCTTCTTCTAGAGTCAGGTTTCATAGGCCCCAGCTTGAGGAAGGACATGCAGGAGGAAGCCTGATGCCACCACACACAACACCAGTTCACATACTACCTAATTTTTGTAGGGCAGCTGGAGCCTGTCTGCTGCTTTGTGACACTGTTTTCTGCACAAGCAGATACTGGGTTTGTAGGCTCAGACAGTACAACAGCTTCACCCACCCAGAATAAGTAATATTGAACATGTAAACTGAAAGGGAAGAAAGTATGTCAGCAAGAACATGGGTCCAGAGTCAACAGACCCACTTTTTAAAGGGGTATTGGCATTGTAAGAGAAAATCCTGCTCAGGTCTAAAACTCACATCTCTTGGGGCCGGAGTGATTGCACAATGTATAGGGCATTTGCCTTGCATGTGGCTGACCTGGGTTGTAACCCTGATAACCCTTGTGGTCCCCTGAGCCTTCCAGGAGTGATTTCTGAGTGCAGAACTAGGATTAACCCCTGAGTGCTTGCTGGGTGTGCCCTCCTTCCCCCCCTCCCCAAATAACCTCACACCTCATAAGTGGTCTTGAAGAGGGAAGTGCTGCCCTTTCTTCCAGCAACCTCCCTGCTCACTACTTGGGCTGACTATTTTCAAAGCATCCTGAAAAGGACAGGCACACATTCCCTGGACCCCGAAACATTTCTTCTTCTTTGCATGCAAACAAAGCTTCTATATCTGCCTGGACAAGGTCTTCCCTATTTCCTACATAAGACACAGGAATTGAGCACTATCCTTGGACACATGAATCCAAACTGCCTCCATCTATCCACACTACCTCCATCACTCTAGAAGAGTGCTCCAGCCTGCACAAGGCTTTCTGTTCCTTTGAATACTTGGGTCTCCAAGAATCTGGTAAACATCCCTCTGCAGATTCTGCATATTCCTTAAGATATAATCCTAGCTTATCCTTAAGATATAACCCTAGAGGCAAAACCATTTCATCTTAAAAGATAGAATCCATCAAAATACCTTCCAAAAATTCCTCTTAAAATTTGTTTTTTTCTGAGGCTGGAGAGATAGCACAGTAGTAGGGTGTTTGCCTTGCAAGTGGCCGACCGAGGACTGACAGTGGTTTGAATCCCGGCATCCCATAAGGTCTCCTGTGCCTGCCAGGAGCGATTTCTGAGCACAGAGCCAGGAGTAACCTCTGGATACACCGGGTATGAACAAAAAGAAAAAAAAAATTTGTTTTGCCTATCATAGAAAATTTTATTAATTTTTAAATTTATTCATCATAGCCTACCATGTTGTTGATAACAGAGTATTAGAATTTTACTGTTTCAAGTCCTAAAACACAAGTGTCAACTCCCCACATCAATAACTTAAGGTTCTCAACTTCTCCCCATCCACCTATTTAGCAAACTCTTCTTTTTATTTTCTTATTGTAGTCTGGGTCACATGCTCATGGGACATACATAGGACATAGGTACATATATGTATATATAGTTATATACATATTTATACATTTATATTTATATAGAAGATGCATATGCTTTGCTCTCTTGAAGCAAGCTTCTGCTCTCTGATTAAATGTAAGCATTCCTCAAGGCCAGAGTGATGACGCAGTGGTAGAGCATTTGCCTTGCACATGGCTGACTCAGGACAGACCAAGCTTAGATCCCCCAGCACTCCCATATAGTCCCTCAAACTAGGAGAGATTTCTGAGCTCATAGCCAGGAGTAATCCCTGAGCATCACTGGCCCAAAAATTAAAATAAAAAAATAAATGTAAGCACTCCCAACCTCCAAAAAAATTTTATATCTTAAAAGAATTTCTAAAAAAAATTTAGGTATATGGATTTGTTCCTGTTTCCAAACTCTCGATTGAATTATTGTACTATAGTCAAAGTAGTTATTTGTGAGACTGGGAGATAGTACAGGGATTAAGGCACTTACTCTTCCTTGCATGTGGTCCACCTAATTCTATCCACAGCACCAAATATGGTTTTCTGAGCACAGGGCCAAGAATAGCTCCCTAGGGACCAGAGCAATAGTGCAATGGTAGGGCTTTTGTTTGCAAGCAGTTAACCCAGGACAAACCTGGGTTCAATCCCCAGCATTCCATATGGTCCCCCAAGCCAGGAGCGATTTCTGAGCATAGAGCCAGGAGTAACCCCTGAGCGTCACCGTGTGTGGCCCCAAAACAAAAAAAAAAAAAAAAAAGAATAGCTCCCAAACACCTCCAAGTGTTATCAACCCCCCCCCCCAAAAAGTCACAATATTTTTTGTAAGAAGCCCATCCTGAGAGGTATCCTTGCCTGATAAATTATTTCTACCTTTCTTCCCCCACCCTTCAACCCCCTGGCTTGTTCAGTTCAGAGTGTAGCTAGAACAGGAAGTTGGCTTCGAATTCTTTTGGGTGTGGGGTACGGGGTCACACCTAGTAGCGCTCAGAAGTTACTCCTGGCTCTACGCTCAGAAATCGCTCCTGGCAGGCTTGGAGGACCATATGGGATGTCAGGATTCGAACCACCGTCCTTCTGCATGCAAGGCAAACACCCTACCTCCATGCTATCTCTCCAGCCCCTGGCTCCGAATTCTTAACCTGAGATCCCTGAGCATCCCTGGCCATCACCTGTGGGGTCACTTGAGTTTCCTGGACGTTTCGTTTGGTCTTGTTTTTTCTTGCTTGACAAGACCGAGAAATCTGGAAAATTCTTAGTGTCTGGCCTTCCCTGTTGCTTTTCTCCAAAGGCAACCTTTCCCCGAGGGTTTCTGCAGAGAGGGGAGCTTGGCCAAGCACATGCCCTGGAGTCTTGGAGCCAGGCCCTATTTGGTGGTAATGGTCACTCCTGACAGACATAACTTGCTGGCACTCTCCCTTATCAAAGCCAGTCTCCTGCCTCCATCTGATGCTACCAGAGCCTTGACTGTGGCTCAGCCCTTAGCACTTTTGTTCACACTTTCCCCAGGGCCTATCTACATCTGGATCCCAAGCCAGCGGGCTCCAAAACACCTCTCTTTTCTGAGCCCCAAAGCTTGTGCGGGACAGGGTCAAAGTGCTGCTTTTGGAGATTTGAGTCTCTGGGGGACACAGCTGCAAAGGTGGCTTGAATTCAGCCCCTCCCCACTGCTGGCAGCTAGCTGATGGTGCTTAATGTCATGGTAAAAGCTTCCTCAGAACAGTCTCGGCTGCTCCCTCTAGTTATCTCTGAGCTTGAAACGGGAATCCAGGGTCCTAGAGCAAAGGCCACAGCCCGCTGGTATCCAGTGAACTGACCCTGGTTAGCAGGCAGGCGTCAGTAAGTCTGTGCCAGAAGGTTCCCTTTGGACCAAGGGAGGAGCAGGTTTGGGAGCTGAGGGCATCACATTTTTGTTTCAGGTGCAATGGGAAACCTCATACCACAGTCAACATTTTTAGGTGCACAGTTTCAGTGCCTTAAATTTGCTCACTCTCATCTCCAGAACTTTGTTTTGCATGGGGTGAGGGGGTAGGAAGGAAAACTGAGGATTATCTCCAGCAGTGTGCACAGGTCCTAAGGTTCTGAAAGGAACACTGTGTGATCCTGATGATTCGAGGCTCAATCTGATAGTGTGGCTGTGCTCAGGCCTAGAGGTGCTCCTACCAGGATCCTCAGGACCTCAAGAGTATGCAAGGCTTTAGCTTCAACCTGCTGAGCTCTCTCCCCAACTTCCAGAATATTTCACACACACCCTCCAGAATATATTTTTTAATTTTCTCAAACTGTACCATGGCCTTTCTGAATAACCTTCTCCTCAGTTGGAGGAGGGTGAACCCTTCTGTTCTCAGCTCTGTACATGCGATTCCCTCAGATGGCAGTGATCATGCCCTCTTCCTGGTCTGGCTGGTACCCCCGAGCATGTCTCCCAAATCTAGCCCTCTGTAGCAGGTGGCACATCCATCTTTCTGCTGCTATCTGTGATCTCCACTTCTCTGATCCCACATTTCACTGGGTCTCAGACTCATGTTCTGCATGGAAGTGTGATGCTTACAAACCAAGTAAGGAGGATGATAGGCATGCAAAACATCCAGCAGAGGCCTAAGCTCTCTCCCCTTAGAGGTCTTGGCCACATGTTCTCTGGCGTCAACTGACTACCAAAAAACTTTAATGTCTAGATCTGAGGAGTGTCTGCAAAGGCCCCATTGAGAAATATCCCATCTGTTAAGAAAACAGCCTCTCAATGAAAACATATCTTTCTTGTTTTCTTCCTCATTCCCCTCAAAGTTGTGACAACCTAGTTACACAATCATCATTTTCTAACAAAAGCATCTGGAGATTCATCTGGAGATGAATCAGAAACAGGTCTGTGGTTTCCAGGTCTTACCAAACTTGCTCACCCTCATTTCCTCCTCAGGGGGTCCCTGTAGTATCCAAGACAAGATTTAGGGGAGCAACTACAG
The DNA here is from genome assembly GCF_024139225.1 of Suncus etruscus. Lineage (NCBI taxonomy): Eukaryota > Metazoa > Chordata > Mammalia > Eulipotyphla > Soricidae > Suncus > Suncus etruscus. The sequence goes on along the minus strand of NC_064859.1, from coordinate 66,757,848 downwards.
GGCCACTTTGTTGTAACCCCAGTGGCTACCCTAAGAGTAGCACACAGCTGCCCAAGGCAGAGGGAGAGAAACTGGGGTGGGAGGCTGGAAGAGAGGTCCTTGGCTGTGAACTACCTTGGGGGACCACTGGCTGGGCTCCGCCATAGTGGAAAGATCCTCAGCAGGCATGGGTGAAGTGGGGAGATTTAGTGCACAAGTGGGGTCACAGATACAGGAGAAGGACATGAAGTGGGAGGGTAGGATGAGAAGCTTTTTTCTGCTAAAACTACATGTGTATGTAAACTAATATATTTATTTGCCATAATAACCTAAACAAGAGGTTTGCACAGCTCCCTATTCAGAAAATCTAGTCACCCAGTACACCTTGGAACTGTGTCTTCTTTTTGGGGGGCCACACCCAGTGACACTCAGGGGTTACTCCTGGCTATACACTCAGAAATTGCTCCTGGTTTGGGGGACTACATGGGACACTGGGAGATCAAACCACAGTCTGTCCTAGGTTAGTACATGTAATGCAAATGCCAACTGCTTGTGCCACCACTCCAACCCTGACAATGTGTCTTAGTTCAGTGATAAAACAAAAGTGGCCCTAATTTATCAAAAGCTAGTACTGTCACTATAGATTATTCTAGCACACCATCTGCTGGGGTGGGGGCTTGTGATATCATACACTTGGGTAAACATTGACTGGACTATCTTAATTCCACTTGGGTTATACAATCTAACATATTTATTGTCAGCCCCTCTGTCACCCACTATATGAGAGGACACAGCTCTTATCATCTTTGGTTTCATATTTCCAAAGAAAAGTATAGTAAACATAAGTCACCCTAGTGAGTACTTACAGGGTGAACTAGCTTTATAAAAAGTCATTTCATTTAGTGTACAAAATAGTCACAACAGTCTCACTCCCATAACAATATGTCAAAACTGGCTGCCACAGAGTGGACGTTCATTCCATGCTCAAATTGCACAGTTGATGGGGTCAAGAGTTTGGACTATCTTCAGTATATTTTTCAAGGATTCTCTGTATCTATAGCCAGAATGTGTAAAACAGAAGGCTCCCAGTGGGAAGTATTCATAATCTTAGAGGATATCCCATAGTAGAAACTATGGTATCACTTAATTCAAAGAATGTCAAGCAATGTAGTTCATCCAGGAGAAGCGAGACAAATACGGTTCACCCAAGTGACGTTAGGAAGCGATGTCTTCGAGAGCCCAGAAGCAAACCATTAACCATTCTACCTGTCTACAATGCTGAACTGTGTTGTTTTTATAAGCACACATAAAACATACACATCCTGGAATCCTTATAGTTTCCTTTGTAGAGATGAGAAACAAACTCCAAGAAATAAATACTTTCCCATGGGCACCTAGCTAGTAGGGACAAAAGCTGGCATACAACCCAGGTCTGTCCTTAGAGCCACTTGCATTCTACTCATCTCTATACAAGAAGACCCAGCTCAGGACTTCCTTCTTACATTATTCAAGGAATTGGCCTTACTGAAGGCATATGCACTCTCATTCAAACTTCTGTTAGCTCTCAGAATCCAAAGGAAGGCCTTTGTCACTTTTTTAGGGCTATAAACTTGGCTGCTGTCACAAGGACAGTACATTCAGCCAGAGGACAGTAGATCAACTATTTTTTTCGTGAGTTTTTTTCTAATGACAAATTCCACATTGTAGGATTTAACAATCATGATCCAGGCTGCAGGCAACCTTTGGCCTGCTGCTCAGGATTACTCTGCCTGTGCTTTCTTGGGGCCTCCCTAAAAACTCACCTTTTGGGGAGGGGGTCAACCTCTCTGTCTTTTCCTCACACAGAGGACCCTGTTCCTCCTATGCCTCTGGTCCAGAAGTTGATGGAAGGTCCAGGGAAGTTATGCCCAGGGCCAGGGACAATTTCTGTTTTAGACAGAACCCTGAAAGGATCATGTGTCGTTGTACAAAACAAAAAGAAAGGTCTCCTACATTTAGGGTTTACCTGTAATCTGTTGGAGAGGAGGAGGGTGAGAGGGTTCAGATTACCCTACTTTAGGAGGGGACATGCTACAAGGCTGAAGATGAGAAACACTTTATTCCACACCACACTCCAGTCTATTTGAGATCTTGCTGGATTCCCACTGTAGAAAATGAGCTGTGCCTCTAAAGATAAAGCTGTTAGATTCATCTCCTCTAACCTGGCTGTCTTCCTGCTCCCTGAAGACGGCCCCTGTGCCCACACCACCACCACCCCCAGCCCAGGCATCCTCAGCCTGTTCTCTGGTCCTGGATTTTCTCTTTTAAGGAGGAGGCCAGGTTGAGAAGCCCAGCTTTGTGTTAAGTGGCTGTGGAGGTTTAACCACAAAAGAAGGAGAGGTGTGCTGGAGCTTGCTGGAACACATCTCTGTCATTTGTGCAAGGAAGCTTATGGACATAGACAATGACCTCTCCTCAGCCTTTCCCTGTGGCACCTCTGGATGAGGAGAGGATTCATTGGAGCCTACAGTGAAACCCACACCAAAAAAAATGCCACCCAATGGTATAGAGAACACATTGCCCTTAAAACTTCCTTTCACTGTGCATCCTCAAACCTTTTCCTGCAAGTGCTTGGCCTAACTGCTACCACAGACTTAAGAAAAATTCTTTAGAAGCCAGAGCGATATCTTAGTGGATTGAGCATGTGCTATACATGTAAGAGGTCTGTGTTGGAAACTCAACACCTACAAGATTCCCTAAACAAGGCCAGAGTAGCTCCTATGCACCACCAGGTATGCCTTCTTCTAAGAAAGACCAGCCTTTGAGTGACTCAGATTCACTGTATTCAGTTCCATCATCTGTTTCAGGTTGGGAACTCAAAGTGCCCATGAAAAGATGCAGGTGGAAGGTCCCTATGTAGTTGCTCAAGCAGAGCAATCCTGTAGTCTGTGAGTGGATAGTCACCATCTGGCATACACCTAGGCTGCACAGCGACTCCACAGCAGCCTGTAGAAAGAGCCAGCAGCGACACATTGAGTTGTGTTCTGACTTTCCTAAATGACCTTCTAGCCAGTTTGTTCCAAGTGTCCTAAAAAATCCAGGAGCACCATTCTGTGTCCAAACATGGGTGCCAGGTGTGAGCCCTCAGGATCTCCCTAGGTTTCACAGAGCACAGGAATCAGCTGAGGACTGGGCAGGTCAGCAGCTCACCACAGCAGTATGAAACATACTTCCAGATCTCTGCTCAGGGAATCATGGGGAGCTGGTCAGTAAGCTCTGGGTTCAATCAAAGTCCTCTTCTGTGCTGTGCCCAAGAGATTTATAGGTTTTGATGTGCCCAGGGCCTTCTACTTTTACAGAAGTGCTGTCCAGGAATGTTTTGTCCAGTTAGGCTTACACACTTGCTTCAAGCAGAGCTGGCCTACCCCCAGGCTTTTGCACCTCAGTAAAGTGTTGTCTTTTAGCTCTAACCACTCTACAGTTAAAATAGTGTTCCCAGCCTGCATGGGCTTAGCTCTGATGCCGTGTGGCTGAAAGAAACATTCTGGAAGTCAAATTTGCCAAGAGCAAGGAGCTACGGTATACTGAAGACACACATACCCTAAGGATGCCAGGAATGATTACTGAGCATAGTGCCAGGAGTAACCTATGAACACTGCTGAGTATGTCCCAAAACCAAACCAAAAAAAGGTCAAAAATAATAATGTGTGCTATGTTTAGGATATTGTCAGTATCTGGTCTTGAAATCCCTATTTCAAGGATGCTCAGTCTATTTAGAATTCAAACTAAAAGTACCCTGAGCTACACAGAGGAGGACCACAGTCTCTAAAGAACCCCTGCACCTCCAGAGTTTTCTCTATTTCATTCTTTGAGCACCAGAAATTAGCTTGCTCAGAAGAGCCATTATAACAGAGGGACCAAGACTTATTTTGGAATGTTTTCAGGGAGACACACTCAGTCATGTAGGATAGAATCCAGGACTTTCTACATGCAAGATATATGCTCTGTCACTGGAACCACATCCTGAACCCAGAGCACTGGCTTTCAGATCACAAGTTCAGGTGCACATAGCACAAGGTTTCACATAAGACGGGGATCTTTGGGGCCAGAGAGATAGCACAGCGGCATTTGCCTTGCAAGCAGCCGATCCAGGACCTAAGGTGGTTGGTTTGAATTCCGGCGTCCCATATGGTCCCTGTGCCTGCCAGTAGCTATTTCTGAGCAGATAGCCAGGAGTAACCCCTGAGCACCGCCGGGTGTGGCCCAAAAACCAAAAACCAAAAATAAAACAACAACAAAAAAGACTGGGATCTTTGACCTGCACTGGTCTGTACTAGACGTACTGCATGCTTAGGTGTTCCCCATACTTCTTGGAAGCTCCATGAACCTACTGCCCTTAACACTCCTGGTCATGAGCTTCCCCAGGACTCCAATCTACACTCGATTCAGTTCCTTTTCACTGCCCTTTCCTCCAGGAGCTCAGATCCTTCCCTGACCAGGTACAGAACAAAGAGGAGCTCAAGAGTGGGGATAGGCAGCCTGAATCCTGAATCCACACTCCTGAATCTACAGCTGTGCCTGATTCTGTGAACACAGCACTGTGGGGTGTCCTAAATTAAACAATGTCTTCTCATTTGTCCATGATATTTAAGTCAATTTAGGTAAAAGTTTATGTTCATTCACAGACCAGTTATTAAAAGAGACAATATTAGGGGCCGGGCGGTGGCGCTAAAGGTAAGGTGCCTGCCTTACCTGCGCTAGCCTAGGACGGACCGCGGTTCGATCCCCCGGCATCCCATATGGTCCCCCAAGCCAGGAGCGACTTCTGAGCGCATAGCCAGGAGTAACCCCTGAGCGTTACCGGGTGTGGCCCAAAAACAAAAAACAAAAAAAAACCAAACAAACCAAAAAAAAAAAAAGAGACAATATTAAAAAAGAAGATAGCCAGAGAAATAACTTAACAGCTGGGTCTAGGTTAGACCCCTGGCATCCAGGGTCTTCAAAGCACTAACAGGTATTAACTAAAAAAAAAAAAGAAGAAGAAAAAGAGTTAAATTTTACAGAAAAAATGAAAAATAACCTGGACTGAGAGCCTTAAATTGGTTAGCAGATTAGATTGTATTAGTATCCTAGACTACCCTCACACTTAAGTGACACAAATATTAAACATCCTATTCTCATGTCCAAAAGCTGAAGATAAAGCACAGGGCAGGGTCTGCTCCCTCTAGGGTCTCAGGAAGGTCTTTCCTGCCCCTGGACTTTCCCTGTTAGTTATCCTTCCAGTCTCTGTCTCTCTTATTATATGACTCACTGGGTCTGCGTCATCTCTCCAGGACACAGGAGCCAGGTCTGATCCACATCACTTGATTTTCTGCTGATACCTTATTTCCAAATAAAGACACAGAGCTGGAGAGATAGCACAGGGGTTGCAGCGCTTCTCTTATATGCCCCTGACCCTGTTTCAGTCCCCAGCACCACATGTGGTTCCTGAGCACTGTCAAAATTGACCCCTAGACCCAAAGACAGGAGCCCCGAGTCTCACTGGGTATGCCCCCCAAAATGAAAAATCAAATATGAGGCCTGAGAGATAGTTTGTCCTGATAGTGGCCAATCTAGCTTCAGTAACCAGCACCACATACAATTCTCTGAACACAGTCAGGAGTAAACTCTAAGCACAGACCAGATATAAATGAGGTGTACAGTTACAAAATCATTGGTTTTGGAAGTTAGGATATCAATATTTTAGTTGTAGGCACAATATACCCAGAGGAATACTCAGTTTAGTACTGTATCACCTGCAAGACAAAATCAAAACTGACTTCTTTGTTGTCCATGCAGCTGAAAGTCACATTGAGCTTGATAAATTCACAAAATGAGAATTAAACAGAGAACAGCTTTCCATTCACCTATAAGGAACTAAGACTTGCAAAGCTGAAGGAGGCATTGGAGCCAGGACTGAAGCTGTCGCTTTCTGCTTCCAAGTGAGGCAGAGATGGAGGCAGAAAAAGGAGAAAAGGGGAGATGTGAGAGGGACACCCAAATCTACAGAGCAGTCCTGGGTTTCAATAAGGATCAATACAAGAGAAGAAGTAGAGACAGTGCTTCTCTCCTCCAGCCCATCCATTTCCCTTGGCTGTTGCTGGGTTCCCCCATGCTTGCTTGGGGATGCTCCCACTCTTGGTTGTAGTGCTCCCCAGCGTTCACACTCCAGCTGGAGTGCTCTCACACATGCTAGCTGAAGTGTGTTGTGAGTTGGTGGCACTCTTACACAAGCTCATAGGGGAACACAACTGGCCACCACTCATATATCTTCGACAGTGCTCAGGCATAGACAACCAAGGGCCATGAGAGGTCATTCATGGACTGGGACCCAGAGGTCCCAGTCAGCAAAGACTGTGCTCAGTTCTTGCAGTACACAGGCCAGAGAATTCAGCTCCTTACTATTGCAAGACCAAAGCTTTTGCCATTGAGTCATCTTTGGACCCTTAGTTGAGAAACTTGGCCAAAAAAACTGGGCTCCAGAGAGCATGCTATGCACAACCCCTCAGTCCACAGTAGGAGACCTAGACCTTGACACAGGCCAGAAGGAGCTAAGTGAGAAAATGAACAGGGACCACTATAAGCATTGAGCCTATGCAACCAGAGAAGGAGAGAAAGGCCAGGGCTGCTGCTATAAGGAATGGGAATTGTGGACAAAAGTGGCAGCCAATCAAGAATGCACTTAAGTAGGTCCCAGATGTGGCTCACCAGTAGAGCACCTCTCTTTCCTGCCTGGTGCTGAGAGTTTGATTCCCTAACACCCACATAACGGAGTGCTAGTTCTGCTATGGCCTTTGTGATCTTCCCTGGCACTCCAGGTGTGCCCTGCAAGTGAGCATTGCCACCTGGTGTGGTTCCTTTGCATTCCACACCAGCAATAGCAAAAGAAAAAGGAACACAGAAAGTTCAATGTCATTCTTAAAAAATTAATTAAAATTAAAAAAAAGACACTAAAGGGCTGGAGATATAGCACAGTGGTAGAGCATTTGCCTTGCCTGCGGTGACCTGAGAGGGACTGGCTCAATTTCCAGCATCCCATATGGTCTGAGTGCAGAGCCAGGAGTAATCCCTGAGCTCCACTAGGTGTGGCCAATATACCAATAATCAATCAATCAATCAGTAAATAAATAAATAGATAATCTTTTAAGAAAAGCACTAAATAGTTATACAACAGAGAGCAAAATAAATTTAAAATTCAGAAAAGGGCCAGAAATATAGTACAGTAGGTAAAATGCTTGCCTTGAATGCTTTAACCCAGGTTTGAACTCCAGCACTCTATGTGGTCCCCTGAGGATTTCTGGGAGTAACCACTAACCAAATCAGGAGTAAGTCTTGAGCATCCCCAGGGATAACCAAAGAAACCCATTTAAAAAATCAGAGAAAATGAACATTTATAGAAAAATATTAAGTGTTCCTTTGACATTGTATACTGTAACATCCGCATAACCTAATATAAGAACAAGAAATTGTTTTGAACAGGAATGTAAATTTAAAAAAATATACGAGATGTAAAACATGGCAAAACCTTGAGTTTTTCAGAAGATTTTGGTTTTGAGTTTTATGAAAGGTCTTGTTGAGGACCAGGGTGGCAAAAAAAAAAAGAAAAAAGAAAAAAAAAAGCATCAGATCAGTTAGGGTACCCATGGATTAATCCAGGGAGGATGCATGTGGGAAGAGTCACAGCAACTAGATTCAGGACACTGGTTGCCAGGAAGTTGTGTAACCACTGAACACTGGCCGTGATATTCTGTTGCCACTGGACACTGTATGACCACCCGACTTTCCAGAAGACTGTGTGCGAGTTCCATTATGAGGACATGGCACTGATCTGGGGAGAGATGAGGTGACAAAGTTTCCTTTTTCCTTTCTTCTTAATGAATGGCATTTGGTAATTACCTGGACTGTCAGTTTTGATGCTCAGTGCTTCAGCAGTGACTCTCAAAGTACTGTTAGGAAAAGGTGTCTGAGAAAAGACCCTTGGAAGAAATATCTCTGCAGGTGATCTGACCACAAAACTATCTTCTGATGCATTATATTACTGATCGTCCACAAATCCAGCAAGGTGTCACAGCAATGTGCTACCAGTGGCCTCATAGGAGCATCTCAAGGGCCTTTATCTGCTTTTTTCTTAATGAAGACCCTCAACAAGTGTAGTTTCGGACCAGATAGATAGTGCAATGGGGTATTTGCCTTGCATATGGCCCCCATGGGTTCTATCCTTAGCATTCTGTATGGTCTTCAAACTTCTATCAGGAGTAATCCCTGAGTTTAGAGTCCGGAGTAACCCTGGAGCATTACTGGGTATGGCCCTAAAACAAACAAACAAAAAGATTCATGATGGCTTCCAGGACCTCAGATGCTCACAGAAGTCTGAATTTCCAATAGGTATTCAAGTAGCATGACTGAAAAGGGAGCAGGCAGAAGAAAATAATGCAATAGCTAAGCCTGCTCCCTGCTACCAACTCTCATCCACTCAGCTGCCACTAAAAGGTCCAGACGTGCTATACACAGGCCATCTTGCTTAGAGCTCTTTCTCTTGCAGTGGCTCTGGGGATTGCTCCCAGGCACAGAAGGGAGAAGTCATAATATTCCTGGAGTCCGAGGAAGTAAGTGCAATACTGGTGCTCTAGCGAGAGGACAGCATATGCCAATATTGAGTCCAGAGAGGTTGTTGCAAGCTCCAGCAAGTTCTGTTGACCTGGGCAATGTTTCTGAGACAGTCAAAATTCATAGAGCGCATTACAAGTTGGGATGGTGCCTTAACCATGGGATTCCCTCTGTGATTGCATGGAAAGATCCCTGCAGAGAAGACATCAGTGCAAAGAGGATTACCACTGCAAGGTCAAGGTCAAAGCAGCAAATGACAAAATTGACAAGGGAGCATGGTCTGAGTCCAAGGAAAGCAGCTTCTGCACCTCCACGAAGCTTCTGGGCAGAGTGCTGCTCACACACAGATCCATCCATAGTCCCGCTCTTGGTTCTCACATTCTTTCCTTCCCTGGACACTTTCTGGGCAGTGAACAAATTCTCCGACAGGGCAAGGGATATAGCTCAAGGGGATGGAGCACAAACTTTGCAGGCACATGGGCTTTTGAGCTGCTGGAGAAAGACACCCCACCACCACAAACAGCCCTGCGTCAGGATCACCCCTGAGCACCAGCTGTGAACCAAAAAAGTCCCCACCCCCGGCAAAACGGTTTTCCCAGGAAACAGCTCCCATTTCATTTCAGAATTGGGTTCCTCTCTGTGCATCTCCACCCCCTCTCTGTATCTCCTAAGCAACTCCCAAGAGTTTTTACTTAGTCATTTTAGGTATCAGATTCTTCTGAAGGAAGTACTTTTGGAGCCTATGTCCTGATTAAAAAAAAAAAAATCCCAGCCCACCCCATTTCCCCTGCTGTTCTGCAGCTTTCCCTGGAACCACCATTGGAATTCCTGGTGCTGACGCCAGTGCCAGACGTCTGGGGCCTGGGCAGGCAAGATGGAGATTAACTCTTTGCTTCACAAAGCAGCCTGGAACTGAGGTCTTGGTCATTCTAAGTCTGCAGTGCAAGGCTGTGCAGCTTTAACTACAAAAGTTCTGTACAGGCCACCGTGTGACTGTCTGAGGAAAGCACTCACCACCTGAGACCACCCGTATTAATTTTGGCAACAGGCTGAGCTGTGGACTTTTCCCTGCAAACCCTGGACTAGGAGTCTCAGGAGTCTCTGGCACCACAGAAAAGGTTGGCATTAGCCCCCATGAGATGATACACTGCTCAGGCCCATGCAGGGCCTCCTGTGGCCCATGCTGGAATCCTGGCCAGTCAGCAGCAGCATTGACTTCCTAATTTGACCCGTGCTGGATGCAGTCACAGGATCGGAATGGGAGGCACTGAGTGCAGGCATGTTTGAACAAAACGTATCGTTCTTTGGGTCTGCCTTTGTTTCCTAATTTAGTTTCCAGCTCTCACAGAAGTCTCCTACTCCTTCAATGATCCCGTTATTTGTCATTCCTCCCAGGCAGTTTTATTGACTGGAAATTAAGAGAAGCAACCTAAGATGGAGATCTGATCCTGGATCTCACTATGGTTCTGGAAATGTGTTCTCACTGGTTTCCAGGATATTTGGCTGCAGGTCCAAATGGCTGGAACTACCAATCTAGTTTTGCTCGGAAATCCCTGCATCCCATTACTGTGTCTGGCTTTTAACTTACTATGCATTCTTCTAGATCATTCTCTCCCACGCACTGTTCTATAACTTGGTTCTGGTGATTTTATGGGTAAAATTCTGATAGGGAGAGACCTAATGGGTCCAATGCCCAATCAACAATATTCCTAAACTTCTAGAGGGCCTTAGAGTAACAAGCCTGGGAAAGGACAGCCCAAATGAGCATACCAACTGATCCAGTCCACTGAGCATGCCCCCACCCCTAAAGCCTGGGGCTTCACAGACAGGAAACTCATGCTGACCCCATCCTGGGTCAGGGCATCAGTGGGACCCAACAGCTCTGTAACAAAAGAGTAAAAAAAAAAAGTAGTGAGGACCTTTAGAGTGAAGGAGCAGGGGAGTGAGCACAGACAGACTGAGAGCCTCTGTTCTCCCAGGCAGCCAATGCAGACTCTTCAGAAGGTACCCAGCTCACAAAGTCCCCTAAGATATAGTTGAGACCTGGGTAAACTGTTCCCTGAGGGACCCATAAAGATTCTTTGGAGAGGATGGGTGGGGACATAAGAGACCAACTTTCCTGTGAGTGTGGGTGGAGCTGCTAATATGCAGCAGCCTCTAAGGATAAGATCTCCTATAGAGACTGTGAGAACAAAGGTGTCAAAACTGAAGTCAAGGGCCAGAATGATTGTTCAATGGATAGGATAGGGAATTTGCCTTGCATATGACCCACTTGGGTTTGATTTGCAAACATCCCATATGGTCCCCTGAGCATTGCCAGGAGTAATTCCTTCCTATAGAGCTAGGAGTACTTCCTGAGCACCAAGTATAGCTCCCAACAAAACAAAACAAAACAAACAAAAAATGAATTGAAGAGTAGGGTTGTAGATAAGGCACTTGCTTTGCACAGGGCCAATCCTACTTCTATCCTTGTATGGTAACCTAAGCACCTTCAGGAGTACTTTCTAAGTGAAGAGCCAGAAGAAACCCCTGAGCATTGTCAGTTGTGGTCTACCCCCCTGCCTCCCACCCACCAACAAAAATACAAAGAAAAGAAAAAAAAAAAAAAAACAAAAGAAAAGAAAAAAAGAAAAGAAAGAAAAGAAGAAAAAAGGAAAGGAAAGAAATAATTATGATTGGGTTATTTCAGAAAACCTTCCTTTGGCTGGTAGCCAAGAGAACAACAATGATGTGGAAGTAGTCTTTGGGTTCTGTATTGAGCCCCATATTTGAGAATTGAGGTACCCTTACTGCCTTTTTGTCCTAAGGTGTATTGGGATGGGGTGTATCTGCTTGCTGGGATGTCTGTAAGCAAAGAAAAAAAAAAGACTTGGCAGTGGTGTCTGGTTTAAGTCCCTGTAGCCCCATTTTTCCTGAATCTGGAAACACCAATAGAAATTAGGGTTCACTCCCCAATGTTCCTGGGAAGAACAGTACATGGCATTATGCAACATCTTGCAGATAAGCCAGGGCAGTTACCAAGCACAAATGCCAGACACCTCAGATCAAAGGCCATTCAAGAGATTTAAAAGCACAAAGAGCACATCTGTTGTACCAAGTTAGGTTCTTCCCAAGAATCTAAGAATCCGCAACAGAAAGATGATTTGCGAAGTTTCTCTGACGCTGTAAAGCAATCTCATCAGAGGGAAGGCAGGTATTCCATCACTGTTGTTAAAACTGTCACATCCTCCTTACCACTGGGTGCCACAGAGAAACAGAAATTTCTTTATTTTTTATTTTTTTATTTTTAATTATGAGAACAAGGATGCAAAGAAAGAGGACAAGGTAAAGTTACAGTGGAAGGACAATCACCCATAACATAAGTCTCAGAAGTCCCCTTGCTGATATCTTAACTTTGAAATTTCAGCCAAAGAACATTAAAATAAATAAGACAGAATCCATGTAACTACTTTGTCCTTCAAGTCCCCAGATTATAACATATTATAATATTTCTTAACAGCACACAAGGCAATCTAAAGCCATAAAACTTACGTAACTCCTTAAACATTACAGGCATAGTATTTTTTTACCTTCCATATACAGGCATATTAGCTTAAGTTAACCTCAAATTTTAAGTGGGTTCTTTTTAAGGATTAGAGTCAAAGGAGCACAGTAAAAATGGTGTTAGAGTGGCAATTGTTGTTTGCATAGGCCCACCAAAATATGAGGAACATGGAAAGAAATAACCTTGTCATAAATACAAAGAGACCAGACCCCTGAAGTTTCCTGGCACAAGACCAACTCTAGGCTCCAGGCAAGCTAGATCGTCCAATCCAAGACATTGTCTGTAGTGCCAACACACTTTTATTTTTCACACAGTCTCTGTTGTTGGTATCATGTTTCTGTATTAAAGATCCTGGAATCTGCATATCCTACATTGAAGTCAGGATGTGGAGCGTCCTCTCCTTTCACCTCACAATCAAAGGGCAATGCAGGGAGCCCTGTCCTGTAAGCAGGTCGTTGTTGTTGTTAAGTCTTCTCAGTGTTAAGGGAAGTCTCTTTTGAGCAGGTCGATGTCTGAGCAGTGTAGGGTCTTCCGTGGTAGAGGATTGCTTCCAGGTGATGTTATATACCAGCCTGGATGTTTCATGGATGGCTTCCCTGGTTCAGTGGTAAATGGAAAATGCCCTTTTTTCTGAGGTCTGTGCCAGGTCGTTATGTCAATGTTCAGGATGTAAGGTCTCTTTGCACTACAAGATTTGTGTGTTCCAATCTCTATTAGATAGGATCTTATTTGTATGTATAGTATTTTCCCATTTTAATGTGCCTATGCAAAAAAGGAGCAATGCCCCTGGGCTGAACACTTAGTCCAGGGGACCAAGATCCCCCCCACACCAGGCAGGTCTTCAGGGCCACGCCTGGTTAATCGGGCCCTGGGGGAAGGGGGTGAGAAATTCCTCCCTATGCATCCAAAAACTACAGAGGCACAGCTGGGCTCAGAACACTCCGTATGCCAGGATTTCTGGGTGTGTTTGACTGGTATGTTGGGGGCTCTGGGCAGGACAGCTAGCCATAGGCCCCCTGGGCTGAACACTTAGTCCAGGGGATCAAGATTCCCCCCCACACACCAGGCGGGTCTTCAGGGCCACACCTGGTTAATCAGAAATTTCTTTTTCTTTTTTGTATAATAATTTTTATTGTGACCAAAAAGTAAGTAACAAATCTTTCTCAATAATATTTAAGGTACATAGTGACAATGAATCAGGGTCATTCCCGCCACCATAGTTGTCCTCCCTCCACCTTTTTTCCCATCATGTTTCCATATACCCCTCCTTTGCCCCCACCCCGTGTGCTAGTGTAACTATTACCCTCTGTGTACAGCTCGTTGTAGATCCGGTATCAATTCTGATGTTGGCTTTAGGTTTGGTTTTTAAGTCTGAATGTTTTTAATTCCACTCAATGTTCCTACGGCTGTTTGGCCCTGGTACCGTTCATTTTTATTTCCCTCCTTAATTCATGAGGCAGAACAAGATGATTCAAGTTGTGTGGTTCTTCTGGAAGAAGACCAAACAAACAAACAAACACAAAACAAACAAAAAACCCAAACAAAGCAAAACCACAGTTTAAAAAAAAGACAGTTACTATCAAAAAAAAAATAAATAAAAAGCACCCAGCAGCAAAAAATATCACCAGTATCCCCAAGAGTGAAAAAGAAAGGGAAAAAAAAGAAAAAGTACAAAAAAGGGGGGAAAGTGCTGTGTGGCAAGGTTTTGTGCTTCCCCCTCCACTCATTTTTTTTTTTTTTTTGCATAGGCACAGTAAGTATTGGGGAAGTAAGAAAGGGAATTTTCTTAGCCTAATAGATCCAAGGTTTCTCTGCCCTTGAAGCATGCTGTCATGGGAACAACTACTGACTCCATACGAGAAACAGAAATTTCTAAAGGCATCCTTGCACTAAGGTCAGGGCCACTCCAGCACTGAGTAGGCAGATGAAATGTAAAAGCATACATAGATAATATCAAAAAATATCATATCTTATAGAAAAAAATAATATATAGACATAATTGAGCACAGGATGAAATGGCCATAGATGGAAACGCATTATTCAAGTAGGAATTTTTTTTTCATTCACATATGAAACTTTTCACATAGAAGAATTCCTGACATCATAGCATAGGCTCCAGAGAAAGTGCTCAGAGGAAGAGGCTTATCTTCAGTTTTCCCACAGCAAGGAAAAGAGGATGATGGCACAGTTCATAAGGCCAGGCTAGAGCAATAGTTTAGGATAAGGTGCTTTTTTTTTTTTTTTTTTTTCGGTTTTTGGGTCACACCCGGCGGTGCCCAGGGGTTACTCCTGGCTGTCTGCTCAGAAATAGCTCCTGGCAGACACGGGGGACCATATGGGACACCGGGATTCGAACCAACCACTTTGGTCCTGGATCGGCTGCTTGCAAGGCAAACGCCGCTGTGCTATCTCTCCGGGCCCGATAAGGTGCTTTTCTTGCATGCAGCAAATGCAGGTTCAGTCCCCAGCATCTCATATGGTCTCCTGAGCACAGCATGGAGTGACCCCTGAGCATAGAGCCAGGAGTAAGCCCTGAGCATCAACAGATATGCCTCTGTGACGCCCCCCCCCCCAAATTAAAGGCAATTCTCACACCTACCTCCCAGCCTAGTGCACCCGTATAGTCCATCGGAATGATTCCACATTCAAAAGATGTCATTTTCCAATTTAAGGAACATTTTTTGCGTTCACTTTTTTTAATTTTACTTCTTTGCTTTTATTTTTCTTTTACTTTGGGAGGGTCACACTCAGCAGTATGATTCCTGACTCTGCACTCAAGAATCATTCTTGGTGGGCCTGGGGGACTATATCAGATGCCAGAGATTGAACCTGAGTTAGCTGCATGGAAAGCAAGTGCCTACCCACTGTACTATCACTCCAACCCCCAAGAGAATTTAAAGTCAACATAACCCTCCACATAGCCTTCCCAAAGACATATAGTGAAGAGGTATGTCATTCCTGCTTAGAGGCCCTACTGGATGCCATCAAGATCACACTGCCAGCCAGGGTTGCTTGGGGGTGACCATGAGCCATTGAAACTGGCCTCTCCACCTTGTTGAAAAACAGCTGCTTCCTTTCCATCTGTATGCACACAGCTGGGCATAGCACACACCTGCTCAGAGGCCCTGTCTTGGCAGGCAGCCTAATCAAATGACCATTTCCTATTCTGCAGGGCTTTGGAGCTCTCTGGACACCTATAACTAATGTTATTTTGTGTCTTTCATCTCTAGCTTGTCAGGATGCCCGAGAGCCACGTCTGCAATGAAGAAGGCGAAGCTGTCAGGAGAGCAGATGCTGACGATCAGGCAGCGAGCCAGCAATGGTAACCCCCGTTCTGCACCTCTGAGAACAGGCTGTTTTCCTCTGCACAATGTTACAATGTCCTCACTTACTCAGAAGGTCCCTTTTTTGCTTCTCCTAGTTTCAGCCCACCTATGAAGCCACCAATCATGTCAGCAGTTTTTCTATGTCACCTCACATTTGAATATAAATGAAAGTCTCAGGGACACAGTGGTGCTAAGAAGTTTTCTCTTCAATACCCCAAAGTTCTATTTTTCTACCTCACTCCACCAAACCTCCTCATAGAAGAGCAGAATTTATAATGCTCCTCTCCTGACAGGCCAGCAAAACTGCAGAATCCCACCCACTTGCTTTCCGGGTGTTGCTTTCTGGGGTCATTTCCTTGAATCAGTCTGCAAAAGGCATTTCCTTCTAAGAGCCTGAGCTACTCGTGCAGACATGCCAAGGCCTAAGTGGGACAGCAGGAAGAGTGGGCAGGAGTCAGTCTATGTATACACCCTGCTCCCTCTAGAAAAAGCCCAGAGACCCCCTTTTGAATGTCTGGTTTCAGTTTACTCTGTCAACAAGGGTCCTTTTCATGGTTGGATTAATGCCAGTATATTTTTTTCTCTCTCTCTTTTTTTTTCCCCCTACAATGTTGACTTTTGTTGGTGGTCGTGAATTTGCTATTGCTCCAGCCTCCCTCTGCACACTATCTGGTGCTCCTTATGGCTAGTCAGCTGAGGTGTGCTTGAGGAAGTGAAAGTTGTAGAAATGCTGGCTTGGGGGAGCTTCCTTCAGGCTGACATAGAAAGCTATTGGTTATGAGAGCAAATAAATTAACAATATGGATTCAGTCAGTTGTCCTTTTACAGAATACATATTAAACCATATCAAGGAATCTATGTATTTCTGAGTAGTGAGGTTGGCAGAACCTTCCTTATATTTCCCAGGGTAAACCACACTGAACTCTAGCTCAAAACTCTCAGTGGAGAAGTATGATCAACAACCTTTCTTCAGAAGCCCATCCCATTCTACAGCAGGCCTTCGTTTTCAATCCTTTGAGAGAAGTTTGTGACTACCATGAAAGAGTGGAGCAGATACTCTGGGTAGGGATTCCCAAGCTGTGTTCATCAAAAAAGCAAAACCTCAACAAAAACGCATGTGTCCTGGGTGGAGGGTGGAGGACGATTGGACTCATCACAGATGCTCCATCCCACACATCTGGCTGCAAGGACAATTCTGCGTCTGAGCTAACTCTCAAAGGCAGCTCCTCTCCAGTCTCTGGCACCAGCAACCCAAGAGTCCCAGATTGGAGGTATAGGACTGGGCCATCTGCCCTCCTTGGTCATGTGTGAATGTGTGACCATTTATCAGAAATCCTGAATTTGTACCAACTCAGCAGGTTTCTTAGCATGTGGCTCATTGCTTACCAGGAACCAATATATATAATTTATATTCATAATTTATATGTATGTATGGCACAATATGTATATCAAGATCTGGCATTCTACAAGCCCAGAATTCTTTACTGCTTTTGGAAAGCTCTTAGACCTCTATGGGTTTTAAGAAAAATGAAAGACATTCTTGCAATAATAACTTTCAGACACAAAAGAGAAAAGAGCTGGAAGTTACAGCTCACCTCATGAAGCTCACCACAAACAGGGATGAGTTTAGTTAGAGAAATAACTAAGTTTCAAACTATCCTAATAATGAGAATGTACGAGGGAAATAGAAAGCCTGTCTAGAGTACAGGCGGGGGTTGGATGGGGAGGAGGGAGATTTGGGACATTGGTGATGGGAATGTTGCACTGGTGATGGGTGGTGTTCTTTACATGACTGAAACCCAAACACAATTATGTATGTAATAAATTTGTTTAAATAAAAAAAATTTTAAAAATTAAATAAAAAGATCTACTTGAGGTTCTAGAAGAACCTCTGTCCACTCTCATCTCAGTCGTTGAATCAAGAGTTCATTGCTAAGTAAAAAATATTTTTCAAAAATTTTCCTCAAAATACTTAATTTGCCATTTTAGCCCTCCCTCCAAACAATACTGGCATTAAAGTAAAATTCCCCAGATACATTAATCTGAGTTTCTATAGGTTTACTCTCTTTAATGAAAGAAGCAGCAGTTCATTGGAAGGTCAGTGCAAAAGAGAGCCACTGAGGAAGTGGTTCAGTAGTAGAGCACTCGCCTTGCATGTGTGGTACTGAGTCAATTCCCAGTAGGCAGAGGGAGATAGAGATAGAGAAAGAGGAGAAAAAAAAAAAAAGAAAACTTCTCTTTATCAGGGACTCTGAAGTTCAGAATCTCAGTACTGTCACTGCTAGGCAGGACTGTCAGTTAGAAAGTGGTTACAAATAAGTGACCATTCTGAGTATTCATGGGAGGAAAATTCCAGGCTTTCTTCTAGGTGGAAACCTGGAAGTCAGCACTGCCTGACCATCTACCCATCTATATTGGAACCCGCTATAGAACTTTATAAGAACAGGAACCTAGACTGGAAATGTATTTTTTCCTGCTCTATATTCCATTATACACATCTCTACAGATGAGCACTCAGATTTCCCATAGAATGTGCAGCAGGTAAGCAGCAAACCTAGAACTTCCCAAGCCCATGTCCACCCTGGAGCTCTTGCCCAGGCATCAGTTAGAGAGGTGAGGTGTTTATTTCTCTCTTTCTCCATATCTGTGTGGGAAACTTAAGAGCAAAACTCAGGATATGCCCTGCTGCTGTTTAGGAGACAGCATGAAAATGAAATGAAATTGTCCTTTACAAGTATATCCTTAAATCCACAAGATCTGAGTTAGTTATTGTCACTTCCTGACATTTTGAAGAGAGTCCCTACATCCTAAATAGAAACCTATCTGACTGAGGTCACCTTAATGTCTTGATAATCAAATATCTGAAAGCATTTCTTTGTGCCAGGGTTTTGAGGATCTGGTATAAAGTGACCTCAAGAAGTCTGTGTTTAATTTGCCAAGGTGAACTGGCAGCAGAGAGTTTTCCAAGAATTCAGCCTCTTCTCTCCAGCAGACACTAGACTGGGAAGGAAGCCACAATGGATGTCCAAGTCTCTCTCTAGCTTTAGTGTGCTTTCTTCATCTCTTAAAGTTAGGGAAGGGTTGGCTCTCTCTCATTTTCTCCCCAACTCTTAAAGTTAGGGAAGGGTTGGCTCTCTCTCATTTTCTCCCCAACAAGATTCCCAGTAAGTCTCTTGTACCACTGAATGATCTCATGAAATTCATCTTCTACAAGGTTTTCTGCAGGCATGATATCTTATGTTATCAAGGATCTCCTTCCAGAGCCCAGGTGCACAAGTTTACTCTTTTTCTGAAAAGTCACCTGTGTGTGGCTTTCTTTCTCTTTCTTTGTCTTTCTTTGTCTTCTTTCTTTCTTTCTTTCTTTCTTTCTTTCTTTCTTTCTTTCTTTCTTTCTTTCTTTCTTTCTTTCTTTCTTTCTTTCTTTCTTCCTTCCTTCCTTCCTTCCTTCCTTCCTTCCTTTCTTTCTTCTTTCTTCTTTCTCTTTCTTTTTCTTTCTTTCTTTCTCTTTCTTTTTCTTTCTTTATTCTTTCTTTCTTTCTTTCTTTCTTTCTTTCTTTCTTTCTTTCTTTCTTTCTTTCTTTCTTTCTTTCTTTCTTTCTTTCTTTCTTCCTTTCTTCTCTTTTATCAAGTAAACATCAGTTCCTATATATTTTTGTTATAAATATATGTATATTTATGTATACTATTTGAAAAAACTCTGTAATACACTGTTTTTTAAAATATATATAAATGTAAGTACATACTGGTAACTTTAAATTGACAATAAAAACCTTTAGATAGCAACTTTAAGATGACTGAAAAAGGGACTGAAATGGAAGTACAATATGGCCAACTCAGGTTCAATTCTTAGTATTGGCTTTGGTTCCTAACAAAACAAAACAAAAATAGGAGTCACTTCTGTTTATAATTCTCTGCTGTTATTTTGTGTTTAGAGGATGATCACCTTCACTGATCAGGACAGTAGCAGGCAAGGAATTCACTCTGCCCTAATCCATATTCCTGGACTTCTTTTGTCTAATGCAACAAAAACCCTTCACTAGCCACATACACTCTTTTTCCCTTTTCTTTATTTTGTCATTACCTGTCAGTTCACATTTACCAAGTCAGCTGGACAGTTGGTTCCACTCTGGGGTTAGCACATAGATAATAAACTGTAGGAAACCAACATTCCAGCCTCTCTGGCTATCTCAGGAAAGCTCAACACTGACCCTTTTCCTTTTAACACCTTTTACAAGAAACCTATCTATGAGTCTGCAGTTAACAGAGATGACTTATACCACTGTAGTAAATAAACACCATTTTGCAGTGGAGGAACTTGAGACTGTAAAGGAGTCACAAAATTCTTGGGTAGTAGGATATGGATTTAGATTACAGGTTTATTTGTTGTAGAACAAGACACCAACTTTTCAATTCCTCAACTTTTCAGTCCTTTGCCCAAAGCAATTGAGAACTGCCTTCAGATGCCAGGAACTTGGCCAGAAATGTGAACCCTATCTTGGAGCCATTAATGGATCTCCATCAAGATTGAGAGAATAGTAATTGTTGTTGTTGTTGTTGTTGTTTATTTTGGTTTTTTTTTACTTGGGGAAACACCTAGCTTTATTCAGGGCTTTCTCTTGGCTCTGTATTCAGGGATCACACCTCTCAAGGACTCAGGAGACCATATGGGGTTCCATGATCAAACCTAGGTTGGCTACATACCAGGCAAGTGCCCTACCTATTATACTATTGCTCTGGTCACAGGGATAGTAATTCTTGATCATTTTTTCACCAGCAAGCTTCCTTGTCCCTTCAATATTTGACTATATTCCAGAAAACAAACAATAGAAACAAACATGGTCTTTTTGTACTATAATTTGCCAGAATCTAGCCTCCAAAGAATGATGTGGAGTTTGGATAGAATTCTGTGCTTTGTCTTATATGAGCTGCCACTGGTAAAGAGGCTCTTACAGTTTGAGTGAAATTTTGAGGCACACTATTCTTTCCCTAGTTCCCAGTTCTCTGATTGTATAATTGTGTAACCAACCCTAGTTTTCTAGCCTGATAAATCATCCTTTTATCATCCTGCTCAGACATTCATTTCTCAAGGACTAAGTTGGGAAAAAGCAAGTGAATCAACATTTCACACATCCTCTAAAGAATTTTCCAAATATCTTAATTAAATAACTCAGAGTAGGATGAAGGTAATACTACATGGTTTAAGGCAATTTCCTTGCATGATATTGTCCTCTGTTCTATCTTTGGCACTACATATGATTCTCTGAGCTCTGCTAAAAGTAATCTCTTAACACAGAAAAAGAGTAGTCCCAGAGCACCCTGGGTATGGTCCAAAAATAATAATAAAGAAAAACATAGAATAACACTAGAGTACAACAGTTGATGATTCTCCCAGAAGAATAGGACCCCAACATTCTTTACTTTCATATATAAATAAAACTATTAATATTTTATTAAATAAAAATTAAAAGAACTCTTCTTTGATTGAATTTCTTTGCTAATCATACTAATATACCACAAAGATTAAGGGTATGCATTTGTTAGAAATCAGGGAGACAGTTTCTTTTCTTAAAAAGCAACCAGAAGAGTATTAGAACAGATCCAAGTGTTGCCAAAGGAAGAGCTCAAACCAGAATAGAACTGAGAAATTATAACAGACTCAGAACTTCACAGAAAACTTTAATTGAATCTCTCTGTTCTGGTCCTTTAACAGACATAATAAAACAGCTGAAAAGGGCAAACATTTTAATTAACAAAACCTGAAAACCTGAAGAAATACAACATGAGGAACTTCCTTAGAAATCTGAATAGAATTATTGTAGCAATAGTATAGTAGATAGGGCACTTGCCTCATGCATGACATACTGGGTTTGCTCTGGCACCCCATATGGTCTCCCAAGTACCACCAGGAATTATTCCTAAGAGCAAAACTAGGAGTAAGCACTGAGCAGTGCTATGTGTGTCCCCCAAACCAAAAATGTATTAATAGAAATTTGCTTGGAATTATACCCACAATAACCAAGAACTTGAAGAGGTCAAGTTATTACAAATCTCAGCTTTTGTAAATGACATTCAGAATCTAGTTGGACACATGCATTTTAAAATGTGGCTCCTTGGTTATTCCTAGGTTTTAGTTTATGGTTTGGGCCTGGTGTTTTTGTCTTTCTAGGGGAATATTTTTGATTTATAGTCAATCCTTAGATTGTTTTGATTTGGTTTAGAAGTATTATGCTTTTGTTTGTGGGAGAGGTGATTTTGTTCTGTTTTATTTGTAGTGAGCCTCCTAGACAGTGCTCAGGATATCTGTGCTCCATTTTGGAGATGCCCAGTCAGCCAGACCTGCAATTTCAATGCTAGAATACAACCAATGAGTGCTACTTGGTCCTAGCAGGCCTTAGCTTACTAGAAAGGCTCAGGGAATTTGAGAGCTCAAAGAATGAGAAAATGTTAGACCTTGGAATGAAGCTATCTGCCTTGTGCATACCTTGTACCCCTGACCTCTGAGCTGCAATCCAGACCCCAAATACTTGTTAATCATAAATTGATTTCTTGGCCTCAGAGATCCAGGATTTTATGCCCTGGGTATTCTTTTCTCAAGGTCATTCTGAGTCTGTACAGAAAAATGACTAGCACTTTCACTGGGACCTCCTGTGTACAAACTATTATCTTGATCTATCCAAATTCCAAGTTCTAAAAGTTTGCACAAAAAGCTGACCAACTATAAAGAAATGGAGGAATAGTGTCTACACCTGGAAAAGGTTTCACTGTTCTTGTCAACTTTTTATATTAATGTCTTGAATTGTTTTGAGTGGTCTACTTGATACAAAGGGGGTGTGTGTGGCTGCTATGGAGACAATCCCTGTGGCCTGAATATATAAATGAGGCCAGGGAGTGCAGATGCAAAACTTCAGGCCAACGGCCACACCTGGTCACTTGGGGTTCTGTTAGGGAAAACCGAGAAAGGACTAAAGTATGTTCTTGCAGCTTCCTGAGCACCACAAACTAATTTTTAGGAACTTTTAATTGCCAAAAAGAATAACTGAGAAGACTATATAGATCATCTCCTTCTCTCCCCTTCTGAATTAAGGCAAGGCTACAGAAGAAATGATATTCTTTACAAGATAGTTACTTTCTCTTCCAGGTCTTTTATTTTGTCCCCTTTTTCATTAAACATAGCAACTCAGACCCAATGCCCCTGACCTCACAGTATCTGTCTTTTTGATGCCTGGGGAGAAGATCCCCTGTTCATGAAGTCTCCACAGTATTTCAGTGGTTATTGCTATTCCAATCCCCCCACCAACATCTGCAGAGTATATACCCCTGTGGTTCCCTTCTTGGTTTGCGAAAGGGGCCTGATTGTGGGTGTCCTCCAATATCCAGGGTTGTCAAGGAGGGCAATGACATTTGTATGATTTCTCTCTACCTTCCCTCTGAGTTTTCAATCATGTGAGGCCCAAGTCAAAGTTAGAAATAAACCCAGGTCTTCTCAGCCAGATGATGTGATGCTAACAGCCACTCAGAATACCTAGTCCTTTGATCTGATACTGACAGAGTTCCCTGTGAAAACATTTATGCATCCCTGTGTCCTGAGAAACTGTAGAATGGTCCTCTCCATTCCTTTATCCTACTGATGTGACTCAGGCTGGTGACAAGACTGAGTTTATGCATCTATACACTGTACACCTAAGTAAGGCATACACTTAAAAGTTCCAAAAATAATATTTGAGGGAGCCGGAGAGATAGCACAGTGGTAGGGCATTTGCCTTGCATGCAGCCAACCCAGGACAGACAGTAGTTCATATCCTGGCATCCCATATGGTCTCCCAAGCCAGCCAGGAGCAATTTCTAAGCTCAGAGCCAGGAGTAATCCCCAAGCACCGCCAGGTGAGACCCAAAAAACAAAAACAAAAATTGATTATTTCAGTGTTATGTATTCAGAACTCTTTGTGCCACCCTTTACTGTAAAATCAGCCCATGAGCTATATCTCCAAGCCTGGGTGAACAAGTATGAATCAGTGTCACTGCACAAAATAGTCCAGACTAGGCTGAGGGTGAAACATGTATAGTCTGACAATCTTCTACCTCAGCTGCCTGCCAGAACTACTTTTATTGAGTACAGAGACACTCCCAGGTGGATGAGTAAAAACAGAGTAGGGGCAGATAATTCAGGCTACCCTGAGCCTGTCCCACCCATATAAGACAATCTTTATTTTTGGTGAAACCAAGTTTTAAACAAACAGATACAAAGAAACCAGGGATGATCTTTGATTTGGATAAAATAAGGTATAATCTAACACTCCACTGCCCTCACTCACTCCTTTCAGTAAACTCTGCAGACAATTCTTTTACTGTCAGATGAATCACAGGATTCTGTCTGATTCCCCACTCAGAATCTAAATTTCCTGAGGGGAGATACACAGTCACTCTGGTTGTTGCTATGCCTCAGATCCTGGTATATATTTCCAGAGTGATGAGGAAAAGAGAGACAGAGGTGGATTTACATTAGGAGATACAGGGACAAACAGAGACACACATAGACAGATGATAGATAGATAGATAGATAGATAGATAGATAGATAGATAGATAGATAGATAGATAGATAGATAGATAGATAGATAGATAGAGAGAGAGAGAGATAGAGTCAATGGAGATGATC
Organism: Suncus etruscus; assembly: GCF_024139225.1. Taxonomy (NCBI): domain Eukaryota; kingdom Metazoa; phylum Chordata; class Mammalia; order Eulipotyphla; family Soricidae; genus Suncus; species Suncus etruscus. Next base: position 66,733,720 of record NC_064859.1, on the reverse strand, counting down.
AACAGATAAATTAGCTTCTAGGATCCTCATGATTTCTGCTAATGTGGATAAGGGAAAGACTAAGCTTGACCTCATTATCCTCAGAAGATAACTTTTTTATTGGGCATGGGGGGGTCTGTATACCCTCCAAAGATTTCTTTTGCCTTTTGGGGTCTTTCTACAGTCAGGAGGGTAAAGAAATCGCAAGATTCAAGCTGTGACTTTAATCAACTGCATATTTCCCAGAGAATCCTGTCCCTAAATATGGAAGGAACAAAGAAAACACTCAGCATCTGAACCTGAATTTTTTTTTATAAGCAACAGTTTTAATCTACTTATATTTGTATTGCAGGCATAGAGAACGATGAAGAAATCAAACAATTAGATGAAGAAATCAAGGAGCTGAATGAATCCAACTCCCAGATGGAAGCAGATATGATTAAACTCAGAACTCAGGTAACAGTTTTTGAAGCCCTCAATTCTAGAATCATGGGGCTTAGCTGCTGGAGAGGCACCCAGAATCTGCCCACAATTTCCTCTCCTACCCCCTCTACTCCTTGCTTTTTTGTGCTTTTTTACTGCATGTCTGGGTTGCTGCCCAGGGCACATGGTAGTTTCCCTCCTTAGACCTACTATTCTTTAATCCCATGTTCCATGTATGGAGCCAATACTACTGGTTTCCAATAAGGAAAGCCTATGCCAAAGGGTTTGTGCTGTGTTCTGTCTGTCTGTCTATATAGGTTCCTATTACAAATGGCCTGTCTGTACAGACATCCTCTGTAGCCATTAGCTGAGATAGAGGGGGAATGGCCTTTACTAAGCATTTACTGAAAGCTGCTCAGAAGTGTGACCATGCTGTAGTTCCACTGGGTGTACAGGCGTTCACAGGAAAGAAGCCTCTATATTGAAGTTCACAAAGGATTTCCTCCATTAGACCAAGGTCATAGGGTGGAAAATCGTTGAGCAAGTCCACACCCTCTCAGATTGTCCTTTTAGCACTATCATTCTGGGTGAAGAAGACCCTTTATCCTCTTAGAAATTAGGCCTCTACCACCTACCAACCCTGGGCCCTGAGCCTCCTCTTCCCTATAAACAGTTATGGAATGGACTTCTTGAGAGAAATTGAGAAAGAAACAGAGATTCACCATCCAAATGATGAGGCTGATGGACACAGTTTTGCTCATTTAACTGCTAAACTCACTAATGAGGAAAGGAAATAACTATTCTACACAAATCTGCTTAAGTAGCTGTAATAGATTTCACAAGTACCAGCAAGCATTAGGGTTAAGGATATGGACCTTTTTCCATCAGTCACTGTAGTTGATTTTTTTTAATACAAACCATCTTACTGGTGGTCTAGGTCCTCAATTATGCTCAGATTGTCCCCAGACCCCCTCCCATACTTGCCTGTTTAAAGGCCCCCATAGATCAGGTCAGTGTTTCCCTTAGAATTTGTCCAAGTATATGGTCCAAGTATACATCTTCTGGGGCCAACAAAATCTAGAAGTAACCTCCTGATTCATGAGAACTCTCCAACATATTCTCCTTTCAAACACTCATCCCACTCCACCTTCTTAATGGACTCAGAAACCCCTACCTTCAAGTCTTTATATGCTCTTGAAGGAGAAGAATCTAGAAATCTTCCTTAATTCCCTAATTGGCCCACATCAAGGCAATTTTGAGGGTACATAATCCCCTTATCTGTTCGAAGTGTTCTATAGGCAGCCTTGTGGAGTTCTCCATGCACTTAACGACTAATCCAACAGAATCCCTCTACAGGACATCTCCTGTTTCAACAGGCCATGCCATCCACATCTCATATACTTCAGTAGGACTCTCATCTAATAGGACATCCATGTAACAGGTGCCAATTGGACACTCTCCAGATAATTGGGACTCTTTCTTCCACTCAGTCCCCTTCCTCTGTGTTGCCTGCCCATAACTAGACAAACACCAAGAGAGACTGTGCTTCCCATGGACTAAATACTTAGAACACATGGGCTGGACTGCTCAGCACCATGCACATTCACACCTCCTTTCTCTTCAGATGCCCTCTTGTCTTTTTGGTCATCACTGATGTTCATTATTGCTCCTGTCAGGTTCTGTGATATTTGGAGTAATGATTACACCAGCATCATCTACCAATGTTAAGAACAAATTGTAATTCATTGGTTTATAATCCATTCTTCACCCTCTCTGACTGGGATAATGAGATGAATTCACCCCCTGTGATAGAAATAGTGTTTGTACCAGGAAACAAACTTGTATGTGCAAAGTGGAGAGAACAGTTGGGGCCACCTATGATCAGATGAGGCAATAGATATGCTTTCTTCCAGCCTCCCAGGTGCTGTTAAATGTGAAGTCCAAAGAGGTATAGCCCAGCCCACAACCCCAAACCTTGTAGGTGCCTTTGCCTGATTCAAATAATAAACTGGAGACTGGAGCATTAGCACAGTAGGTAGGGTGTTTGCCTTGCAAGCAGCCATCTGGGTTTGATCCCCGGCATTCTGTATGGTCCCCTGAGCCTGCAAGGAGGCACTTCTGAGTGCAGAGCCAATGAGCACTACTGGGTGTGGCCCCAAAACCAAAACAAAGCAAAACAAAACAAAAATGAAACAATCACCAGATATATATCAGAAAATGCTAGAAGCTTGGCAGTCCTTTCAGTTCAGTGCCCCTCACAGCCTCAAACCATCAGCAGCAGTAATGTTGGGTGGCAGAGAAGATGCAAATATCTTTCTTTGCCAAGTCTCTTCCAGAGACAATGATGATCCCAAGGAAACAGCAGAGAGACACAGGCTTGCCTGGACACTCACACATCCAAATACTTGGGGACTGGCAGGGTTAAGGTATCACCCAGCTAGTCATCACCTGGTTGTCCTTGCCTCTTGGGCTGACTGGATCTCTCAGAGACTCTTAGAAGCAAGCCCATATCTGGCTCCAATCTTATTCTAGATTCCAGTGAGTATGCTAAATTTAAGCAGATTCCGGGCACCAGGGAAAAAGCACAATGGCTAAGACACTTGCCTCGAAAGCAACCAGTACACACACTACAAGCAGTCACTCCTGAGCACAGATCCAATAGTAACCATTGAGCTCCACAGGAAATGATGCCATTTCTGTAGCTCATGCATATTTGTAAACAATCAGCCCAATCTGCCCTCTCATTTTATAACTATGGAAACTGAGGCAGATGGGGGCTCCAAGGTATCAGATCCATAAATTCAGGCAACAGAATCCAATAATAACTTCACATAAAATGATCAGGACAGTAAAACTTTATCTATATTTTAATGCTATTCAATCAGTTACTTTATATATATATATGTATTATTTTTAATCTAAGCCATACATACATTTTATTATACATAGATTCTTTAAGTCAGCTGAAGAATCAGTCTGTGAGAGAACAATAGAACCATCCAAACATGTATAAATGTCTACACCTGCCCATGACAGTTGTACTTATGGAATGGTGGTCCTCTTTTCTCTGACCCAGGAGCATGCCTACTTAAGTGAATCATGGGTTTGCTCTCCACCCACTTGTAAGAATTCAAATTTAGGACAGAAACATTCCTGTTTGCTTGAGTAAGTGAGTTGATCAAATTAAATAATGTTCTATCAATATCAGGGATTAGGTTAGGGCAGCCAGCCAAATTCTACCTTCCAGCCTTAACAGCTCCCTGAGAAGGACCTGCTCTGCCTGGCTCTTTATTTTGTGAAAACTGAGAACAGAACAATCTCCTGTCCTCTAGAGGCTGCAAAGGCCAAAGTCATTTCCCTTCCCGTAACCACTAAACTGAACCCATTCCAGTACAGAAGGCAGCAAGAGAACTCATGGATCCATCTGCCCCTAAATATTCCTACCACACTGGCAGCAATCCAAAAGAGGATAAAGTTTCTAAGGTCACTTCAACTTAGTTCCCATAACCATAGACCTAGCAAAGGGCAAGATGATGCTCCACTATAACCCCTCAAGCCTATAGAACCCATTTATTCTCAGATTATACTTTCCCAAAAACATTTAAAAATAGGATGCAGGAGCTCAGTATAAGATCCTGCCAGGCCCTGGTATCCAGGTCACACACTAGAACTCTGAGTTTGCTAGAGGAAAAAAGCACAGAAGGCAGGAGCTGGAGAAGGTAGAATGTTTCAGTAGAGGGAGGAGCAGATAGGATGAAGATGTGAGCCAGGTACATAAGGGCATTTTGTTTATAGTGATGCCCTCCTCAAATCCACTTAGCTGTCCTCAGGATACCTGGGTATTAGGGAGATAGTCTTAGAATATAAAAATTAGACTTCTGAGGGCCAGAGCAATAGCACAACAGGGAGGGCATATTTGCCTTGCACATGGCCAACCCTGGCTCCTTCTCAGCTATCCCCGTGTGGTCCCCCAAGCCCACCAAGAATGATTCCTAAGTGCAGAGCCAGGAATACAGCTGTGTTTGCCCCCTCTCCATGAAAAAAGAACAGTTAGACTTCTGATCTTGATTATGAACTAGATGAGACATTGTGGAGCAATAGCCCAACCAGACTTGAGCAAAATCCTTTTGGTAATCTTGTTCCTTCTGGGTGCAATGATCAGTTAACTTTGTACAATCATAGTGACTGTGTTATCACACACTCATGGCAATGTAGACTCTTGTGACAGTGACAGGGATAGTCTCCTGCTATCCCCTCAAGTGCTGGTTCAGTTCCTCATACTGCTCCTTCCCAGACTGTATGTAGATAGCACAGAGACTATGAACCCTCACTTACACAAAGCCAGTGGTTTTCAGCCCTGACTTCACCTCCTTCCCCATCTCTACACCCAGGTCTAGAATCCTTACACTTGGTTTTTGGTTTTTTGCTTTGTTTTGTTTTGTGTTGTCTTGTTACTGTTTGGAGGGGTTTTTTGCTTCTTTTGAAAGTGTTGTTTTGTTTTGTTTTGTTTGCCTCCTACCAGGCTATGCTTGGAGGCCTCCAGGGCTGCACCCAGCACCCAGCGATGCTCGGGAGACCATATGGTGCCAGGAATCAAAACCAGGTCGGGTGCATGCTAGGCATGCGTCCTAACTGCTGTCCTATCTCCAAGACCCTGACTGTGTTTTTGAAAACACATGACACCATCCCTAATACTTGGTTTGAACCAAGACTCACATATGCTTTCTGCTTCTTTGTGGTGCTGGAGATGGAGCCAGGGCTCCTACCTCCAGATTCTTGGCTGCATAACATCCCGTGCCATTCAAATATTTTGGGAGATGGACCACAGAGCAATCAGGTCAGGATTTGGGGCCATATAGCACCTGTCACATCAGTTCTGTGATGAAACCAATGAATTAATATATTCAAGTTTCACTGAGTTGAGTACTCTGAGCTCTCCAACATACCCTCCATCAGAGCAGGCTCAACCCCTTTGAGGCCTAGGAGGAAAGTCCAAAAGCTGCTTTCCACACTCCCTCAGTGGCCTACCATTGCATCCCCACTGAAATAGTTATCCACAGAAAGAACTCTGAGTGTCATCCCTTGAATTTAGGCTCCTTGAGTCTCATCAAAAGTCTCTGAAATTTCAGGGATAACAACTGTCTTCATTTACAAGGCCTTCAAAAAATGTGTCTCACTGTGAGGTACACAGTAGGTGAGCACCATGATTCTAGAATGGGAAAGACCCCAGAGTCTTCCCAGTGACTAAGGCATGAAGGACACAAGCTAGTGCAGAGAAAACCATGTATCAGACTCTTGTACTTTGAGTCTGTGAATGGATAGTCAGAGTTCAGGGACCAAAGGTGGCTGCCATTAAAAAACAAATGTAGGACTCATGGCTGACAACCAGTAGGTATATTTTTATAGTACCTTGCTTGGCATCACTAGCTCTGGTTTTTCTCAGGAAAGGATGATTTTTTTCCCATGGAAAATATGGCTTTAAGGGTTTTGGTGTCCTTTGGGATTCGAGATATGAGACACATGTGGTTCCTTTGTGGCTGTTTCTACACTCACACAGGATCAACCCACCTGTGAGAGATAGGCTATGTGTTCAGACTGTCTCAGAGGGGAGGGTTCCATGCAGAAGTCCATTGTGATTGACTTTTCTCTGGAGATTAGAAAAAGAAATGGCAGACCCTGAAGCCATGAGAAGCCTTCTTATGTGTAGGATGCCATCAGAAGCAAGCACAGTGCCAACAGGTGCTTGCTGAGATCTGAGATACATAGAGATGAGTTTTACTTCAACTACATGCAGATAAACACTGGCCTCAATGAAAGAGTTAGCCACAACTTCACAAAAATTAATATGTTGGGTCAGAGAGATAGTACAGGGGTTAAAGCTCTTGCCTTACATGTGACTGGCCCTGGTTCAATCTCTGGCACTGCATATGGTCCCTGGAGCACCGCCATGCATGACCCTTGAACAACAGAGTCAAGAGTAAGCCCTGAGCACTACCAGCTCTGATCCAAAATCAATCACCAAATAGACAAACAAAAATTCATATATTAGAACTTATTAAGGGAAAAATTAGACTAAGACTCAAAGAATAGATTTTACTAGAGTCTATAAAATATTAGCCAAAATAATATATCCCAGTCCAATCAAACCAGAAAGAGACAGTAATACATTAAATCAATTGTTACATTATAGTTATCCATAAAGATTTGTAAAACTTTTAAATATTTAACATAGTTGACATAGCCTAGAAACCTATTTTATATGAGCCCATTTATTTCTCCTCTGGAAAAAAATGGTTATGATAGTACTCCCAAATTTTAAGGTGCAATGAACCAACCCCTTTAAATGAAAACTCCTTATTTAAGCAGAAAAGTTCTTTGCATCAAAATGACCATTCCTGACCTCAAAAATGCATGCTTCCCAACAGCTTATATTACATGTTACACCAATTTGTGCATTTTAGATTACCACAATGGAGAGCAACCTGAAGACGATAGAAGAGGAGAACAAAGTAATTGAACAGCAAAATGAGTCTCTTCTTCACGAACTGGCCAATTTAAGCCAGTCTTTAATTCATAGTCTAGCTAACATCCAGCTACCACACATGGTAAGTGACTGAGAGTACAAGATGAAGAGCTTGGTGACCTACAAGAGGCACAGCTCAAGTAAATGTCTTATTCATTGATATGTCAGGGTCCTTCCAATGTTGGATGTTGGTAGTTTCCATCCTAAGCCATAATCCCAAACCTTGGTGGGGCTGATCCAGTCTCCTCCGTAGGCTTAAGTATGCTCTGAATTTCATTAAATATCCTAGACATTGGCACTATGCAATGATACTATTTTATGCTGATGTGAATATCCTATTAAGAAAATAAAAGTTATATATGAACTACTATTTAATATCTCGTAGGATCCAATCAATGAACAAAATTTTGATGCATACGTGACTACTTTGACGGACATGTATACAAATCAAGATCGTTATCAGAGCCCAGAAAATAAAGCCCTACTGGAAAATATAAAGCAGGCTGTGAGAGGAATTCAGGTCTGAACAGCTGCTAGTGATGGATCTTGCTTAAATAAATTTAAAAAAGGATGCCTCTTGTTTTTTGCTGCTGTAATTTACAGAAAGTGTTATATATTTATTTCTGTTTGAAACAGTGTTATGCTTACAAGACTTCATAATGATTTTATGTCTTGCTTTAAAGATAGTACCTGCAGGATAGTTTTTGAATACATTCACATTTTGTACGTTTTCATATAAGCTGACATAGTGTGATATGCCATGTAATGTTTATAGCTGCTAATGTATGCACATTTGGGGGTATATATATTTCTGAAGAGGTAAGCTGATCAAAATAAATAGAGTGTAAATTCTTTTTAATGCTTTAGTGATTAAATGTTTTAGTATTTTGAACTGAAATGGACAAAACAAAAAAAAAAACTACAGCTTTGAATGATCATGTGGTGGTCCTGTAACCACTTTTTAGACATTATCATTCTGCCTCATGTTGGAGGATTTTATGGAATTTAAGAAATACATTTTGTGTGCATATTGTTTCATAGCAAGAATTGGTTGCAAAAATGCTTTATTTTTGAACAATGCTTGGAAATATTATGTGATTTTTTTGTTTGTTTGTTTTAGGAGGATGGTGTATGGTGGGGGCAATAAATGAGGTTTTTTGAATTCCAAGGAAATGGCATATGGATTATCTGTAAGAAATGAAATAAGTAATGTATTGTAAAGACAACATCAAGCCATGGAAACTTGGCAGAAGATTCAAAGCAGCTTAAACAGCACTTTTAAATTAACTCCTGAGCATTACATGGTGTGACTATGGGAACTGCACTTAAGACAGGGGCTTTTCAGAGGTGGACAACACGAAGACTTCCTTTCCATTTTCAATAAACTTTGGAACAAACTTCTCCTATCTCCCCACATTCTGTGCCCCTCCGCACTGTCTGTTATTGCAATATGATTTATCGATCAGTCTGTATGTTTTCATTGACGCGCAAAGATAACTTCAGAGTATTTATTTCCCCTCTCTACTTTAAACTATTTATTGTTGTTGTTACTGTTATCATTTGACATGGGGGGAATAAAGGCAAATGATTGACAAGTCTGTGGGGTGCTGGACTGAGTTTTCTGCTGGACTGGTTGGAAAACTGCTTGATCTGGTTTCTCCCCAGACCTCAACCCCAACTTGGGCTTTGAAAAGCTTTGGTACTCTTTAGAGTACTCTTGAAATGAATCTGTGTCCTCCCTTCCCCTGGAGACCAGCTGAGCACCTAGCATCTGCACAGCCTTGTCGTTTTGTTTGCCCTGATATATTCTAAGATGAATGCAATCAGATTTTAAGAGTAATTAAAGATACTTCAGCACTTTTTTTGCTTTATACACGACCATCTTAGACTCTACCTTGGGGATTCGATTGTTTGATCCAATGACTGCACTATCTGTCTGCATCAGGCCACTTTTGATTGCTGCGTTCTCCCCTTCTGAGTAGTCCCTAGGACCAACGTGTTGTGTTTTTCTGATGTTGACTTGCTTTACATGTAATAGCATATCTCCCTTCCATGTCTTGATGTTATGCAGGAAGTACAAAAGTACTTTAAAATTTTGTTATGAAATAAAAAAGATGGGTTTTGTAAAAATAAAAAAAAATATTTTTAGCAGAACAGGACTTACAGGGTCATTGTCCCCACAACGTGCCAGTCGACTATTTGCACTTACCTTGTCCTATATATCCGTACGGAGGTGTGCAATTCCTGGTGTCAGCAGCCTCGAAACGCTGAGCCTGGAAGAAATTAGAGGAGGCCCTCAAGGCTGACCCGATAATGTTGCTAAGGGAGATTACAGGGATCTCACAGCAAATATTCTGATACAATACTCAACCTCGGTATATATATATATGTATAAATATATGTACATCCCAGCGGCACTTTATACTGCTCACTGTACAAACGCTTACAGTTTTCCACGAGGACTTTAATAACTAGCTGGGAAAAGATGATGTAATTACTCTGGGGCCCTGCAGCCTTTCTGCAGAGCGCCCTCTTTCTGTTGTGCTATTAGTTGTAGCTGCCATGCTCAGAATTGCCTTTTTGAGAGCTGAAGCAAGGTGCTTCTTGTCACCTGATGCCATATCTATCGTCCGGGGCTCTGGCCTCCTGGCAGGGCCCCTTGTTCATATCGGCATATGCATTTCCCCGCCGCGTTGTGTCTGCAGCTTCTTTGCCAATATAGTAATGCTTTTAGTAGAGTAATAGATAGTATCAGTTTTGGGTTCTTGTTATTACCTATGTACAATGGAAAGGGGTTTTAAGCACAAATCTGCTGCTCATCTAATGTTGGTACATAATATCAAATCAAAAGTTATCTGTGACTATTATATAGGGATCACAAAAGTGTCACGTATTAGAATGCTGACCTTTCATATGGAATTCTTGTGAGTCATCAGAGTTTATTTATTATAACTTATTGTTCATATTCATTTCTAAGTTCCTTTAAGTAATCATTTATTAAGACAGAATTTTGTATAAATATTTATTGTGCTCTCTGTGGAACTGAAGTTTGATTTATTTTTGTACTACACGGCATGGGTTTGTTGACACTTTAATTTTGCTATAAATGTGTGGAATCACAAGTTGCAGTGAGACTTCATTTTTAAATTGTGAACTTTGTACAAATTTTGTCATGCTGGATGTTAACACATCTTACTCTAAATAAAAAGGTGTTGCCACATTTGTAGCACGATGGATCTCTACCTGGGTCTCATCTTCACTTGAGTCTGCAATGTTGTCTGGGGCCCTGGGGAACAGTGGGAACATCCACCCCTCATTCCTGCCTCTGGGGTAACATCAAGGATTGGTTTCTCGATGTCAAGGCTGGGATTCCACATGGGTCAGTGAGTGCATTGGCCTGGCTTGCTTCAAGGAACTGCCCATCACAGATGCTGTTATTCCTGTTCCCTCAATAACATGTTGAACACAGACATGCTCCTACACAGCCACAAAGCCGCTGTCCTGCAGGATGTTCTCTAATCCACATCCAGTTCTACATGCTTTCGGCTGAACCAGTGTTGTTCCTTCCAGTTTCACCTTCCCCTCATTATCATAAGGCACAGAACTTTGTTCTCAGCTGTCCTGGTATTCTGTGCCCAATTTACTGTCTTCCAAAGTGGTTCTTCTCTTTTCCTATCTCCCTTGGCTTGGGATATGTGAACTGTCCAGAACACTGACTGGATTTGTACTTCAGAGCATCATGTAGTTGATTAACAAATGGCCATCTTCCAGCTGGTCCATTTCAGTAAGAGGGGCTGTCTTTGTTATTTTCCATCCAGGGCACTGGAGGTCATTTTTCTGCAGGTCCTGGATACTCAGTAATAGCACATTGTTCTTTCCACACTAGCACCAAGAATCTGCCCTAAAACACAAATGACCTCCAGATAGAATCTAAAGACTAATAGTTTTTTTTTTTTTTTTGGTTTTTGGTTTTTGGGCCACACCCAGCGGTGCTCAGGGGTTACTCCTGGCTGTCTGCTCAAAAATAGCTCCTGGCAGGCACGGGTACCATATGGGACACCGGGATTCGAACCAACCACCTTTGGTCCTGGATCGGCTGTTTGCAAGGCAAACACCACTGTGCTATCTCTCTGGGCCCAGATATTTTTATCACCTATCTCAGGCCCCCATATGAATACTGCCTATAATTGGCACAATCCCCAGAACTGTAGAATTTAAGGGACCAAAAAAAAAAATAGTAGAGCAGGGGCAGAGAAATAGCATAGTGGGTAGGGTGTTTACCTTGTATGTGACCAACCCAGAACTGACCTGAATTTGATCCCCGACATCTCATATGGTCTCCAGAGCCTGCCAGAAGCGATTTCTGAGTGCAAAGCTAGGAGTAACCCCTGAGTGCTGCCAGGTGTGCCCTCCTTCCAAAAATATAGATAATATATCAGGGTAGGGTGCTTGCCTTGCATGACACTGAGCTGGATTCAATCCTATGCTCCACATATTGTTCCCTAGAGCACTAGTAAGCACTAGTGATTCTTAAGTGAAGAGCCTAGAATAAGCCTGGAATATTGCCAAGTGTGGTCAAAGAAAGAAATAATTTGAGAAGCGATCTCCATAATTTTGTTAAGTCAAAATGTATTTTTGGTGAACATGGGAATATCCATTATTCAATGCCACCTGGGATCCCATTGCCTAAAAGCATGTTTTGATATTTCAGACCTAAAAACTCGGTCAGACAGAGCTCATGGAGTAGCAGTGGAACTGACTATGTCAGGATGTCCCATTGTGTCTTTTCCTCTGACAGGAGCAAGCAAAACCAGAGGTCCTGTTTGTTGAGGAACATAGCTCAGCATACTATTATCAAGAGCTTTAAAATTACAAGGCTGAAGAGAGTACAGAGAGGGCTGCATGCAGCCTGCTCCAATTTGATCCTCAGCACTGTGTATGGTCCTCTAAACACCACCCAGAATAAGCCCTGAATACAGAACCAGGACTAAAAAAGAGTTAAGCATTTCCAGGTGTGGCCTGAATCACTTCCCCAAATTATAATTAATTTAAAATAAAAATTAAATGACAGTCATTTTTCTTGTAGGAAAAAATGCACTACAGTTATAACAGTTAAAGCAATTGAACTATAATGTCAGGAATCTAAATTTTAGTCTAGTAATTCCAGAAGTCTAGTCTAAAAATACCAAAATAATTGCAAATAATCTGGAAGAAATAAAAGCAATGTAAAAGTCCTATTGTAGAGAAATATGAACCAGTTGACAAAAAGTTATTTTGTTCTGAACCACCATAAGGTACTTGATTTGTATGTGATGTATCCCAATTCACACTGTCACTGCATGGTCCCTTGTACCAGGAACAATCCCCAGCACTGAGCTTAGAGTAGTAAAAAGTATTTTGTAGGGGCCAGAGCGGTGGCACGAGTGGTAAGGCATCTGCCTTGCTGGTGCTAGCCTAGGAAGGACTGCAGTTCGATCCCCCCACCTCTGCGTCCCATATGGTCCCCCAAGCCAGGAGCAATTTCTGAGCGAACAGCCAAGAGTAACCCCTGAGCATCACTGGGTGTGGCCCAAAACCTAAAAGTAAATAAATAAATTAATAAAATATTTTGTAGTATTAATGATATAGTTGTAATTAATATAATTTAATTTTGGTGATTGATACAGGCATTAATATAATGCTTGTCATAAGGTATACAGAAGTATACAGAATGCATCATTGTAATTGCATTAAGGAGTTCCCTAGTGGTGAGTTTGAACAACCTGATATGTGTGTTGATTGACCTTAAGGGTGGATAATGAAGGTAAAGGTAGAGGCCGGTGGTCTGTCAAGACCCTGGTGAGATGCAAACTAGGACAGTTGGGGCAAAAGAGCTGTCAAGGAAAATACATTCATCACTGGAAGGAAGCAGGAAGAGGTACTGGGAAGGCAGGTAAGAAAGTAAATATCTTCATGGAGCAGATTGGGAACAGAAGAGCTGGATTTCTCCAAGGCCCTTTGTCTAAAACTACCTGTGTCTTTCCTGCGAAGAACTAGGTGAAAGGCTGTGCTCATATTGTCTCAACAGGAATAAAGATAAGACTTTTTTCAAGCAATGTGTAGTGGAAGATTTAGAAGTAGATTTAGGGCTAGGACTACAAGAAATGGTGCATTCTTCCAGAATAGTCTTTCTCTAAGGAGGAAAAAACAAAACAGAAACAAAAAACAGTTGGCCACAATCCTAGTTAAAGTTCTCAGAGCAAAGGATACTGCACCATGCATGTGGCTGCATTCTAAGCCAGCTTATTTACTCAGGACTGTCCATCCTCTCTTTCTCCATTGATCACCAAAATCCTCCATAGCCCTGGCACCTAAGACAACGTTGAATGCCCACTTTCTTCTCCAAAGGAATTTTTCCCATAGCATAAAGAGACACATCTGAGCAGAGCTGATACATTGCTTGCCTCTGCACCCACACAGAAAGCTCCCTCTTCTCAACCTGGACAGTTTATCTGAGACATTTCTGCACCAGGAGTGAATCCTTGCTTTATATTTCCTTTCTCCTGAGAAGCTAAGTCCCAGACAGTAAAGCTCATTGTCCTCATCTGACTCGGGTTGAAGTTGCCATGGCAATACTGGTGTCTTGTCAAGGCAGCAATCAACTCAGTATCAGAAGCAAAAATAAGTTTCAAAAATATCATCACTAACAGTACTGAAAATCACAGTGTCTCAGTCAGTCAAAATACTAAAACAATAACAAAAGGATATACTGAGAAATGAAGTTTAAACTTGTTATACTTCGAACTTGTATTCTAATCTTCAGGAGATTCAGAAAAGTTATTGGATAATTTTTTTCCCTTGCTTTTTTTGGGGCCACACCGCGTGATGCTCAGGGGTTACTCGTGGCTATGCGCTCAGAAATCGATCCTGGCATGGGGGACCATATGAGACGCCGAGGGATGGAACCGCGGTCTGTCCTAGGTTAGCACGTGCAAGGACAAATACCCTACTGATTGCACCACCACTCCAGCCCCAAGTTATTGGCTACTTAGTGAACACTGCACAATGTGGAGAAACAAATGCCTGATAACTGTCAGTTGTCATAATGATAAATATATAACTGCTTCACGACTCCTCTCTGTAATTATGAGCAGACATATCTAACCATCTAAGGATTGTTTTCAGAGCCTTAGTTTTTAATGTTGTTCTATGAAAGCATGGCAGACTCATGCCTGCTTTCAATTTTTTTCCATCAATTGTATGGAAAAGTTCCCCTTATTGTGTCTATGTTAGGGAAGTGTACACCCAGTAGTGCTTAGGAGTTATCTTGGCTCTACACTCAAAAATTACTCTTGGCTGGCTCTAGGAGGCTCATATGGGATGCCAGGTATTGAATCCAGGTTGTTCTCATGAAAGACAAACACCCGACTCAGTGAACTAGTTCTCTGCCTTCCTCATGTGGATCTATTAGACTGCCTATTATGGTCTAAAAAGAACTCACTATGTTAGAGAAGATAGGTGAAATTTATTTTTTAGCTGTTAAAGTTAGTTTTAGTTTCTGCTCCCATCCTAATTTTAAGTTTCCTTGTCTCATCTGCTTCTCCTTTATAATTTGTGTTTTCCTCCTAAATATAAAATTTATCTGTATTTACAAATCATATTTATTTATGTATTACACACTCATTCTTTACATATTAACCATGGAAGTGAATTAATATACATCATGTACAGGCATAATATAAATATATAAAGAGCATACCTCATAACTTCCCTTAGTCAAGCAAGGTAAGATAATTAGCAAGGGTATTTATTAAAAGGCAGAAAAACAACTTCTTTCTACTCTTCTAAGTGCTCAGGTGGGACTCTAAGAGCAGATAGATAAAAGGAGAAAAACATACACTCACTTCAAAGTCCATTTTATATAAAGAGAGCAGAGCCAAGGGACATGGGATCCAGGGAGGTGGTATGACCTGAGTTGTAGAAAGGGCATTCCTGAAAGACATGAAAAATGAGCAAGAGCCTGGAGCATTCCCCTGTGGACAATGAGCAAGGGCTTCTCTTTGGCACTCTCCCTAGAGAGAGAGAAGTCACCTACTTCTAAGTGCAGGAAGGCACCTTTGACGGGTGGGTCTTGTGAACCACAATGAAGTACAGATGTCAGAGAGTTCCACTTGCACCCTCCTGAACTTTAAATGTTAAATTTAAATGTTTAATATGACAAAAGTGTTCTTTTTGGATGCAGCATGTTCTGAAGCTCTTCATACTGTGCAAACATGGGAGGTTATGATTGTGTCACAATGGAAGCTATAGAATTAAAAGTAAAGGGAGAAAGGAGAAGGCAAGCAAGTAAGACTTACCTCTTGGCACTTGGAAAGAGAAATCTAGTTAAATCAAAGTTGTCTTCATATGCCTAAGCTGTTTAAATATTGTTTGCAGGGCCTTTGTTTTAATGTTGTTCTATGAAAGCATGGCAGCATTCATGCCTGCTTTCCGTGTTTTACGATCCATTGTGTAGAACAGTTCTCCTTATTGTGTTGCTTTCGCCCTTTGCTGCTATCTTCCTGTGTATCTTTAAGTTACACATAGGAGAAATAGAATTCAATGTATATCCTTTCCCTTTGACTCACTCCACTCAGATTGATATCCTCTAGTCTCATTAATGTCATGATAAATTGCATGACTTTTTCCCTTACTTAGAGCTTCATAATATCCTATTGTGCATCTATATTTTACAACATTTGGCCCATCCATAGTTGAACATTTAAATTGCTTCCATACCTTGACTATTTTACTAAACATTGCAATGAACATAGGTGTGAACATATTTTTTCAAATTATCATTTTTGCATTTGGTGGGTAGATGTCAAAAAAAGCATTATTTATTGTGTGCTGCATGAGAGTACGAGTCATAATTTTTGAGAGGTTATCATATTAGAAATCAAATATTTAAGAATTAATCCACAATGTGTGTGAGAGTATCATGTGATCATTAACACGGAAATGAGGGTGAACCCTGAGCAAGCTGAAGGATTTGTTTCCCAAGGCTGCTCAATATCACTCTTAATCAGGGTGAGGGGAAATCTGCGTGATAATAATCTCAAACTAGAAACAAGACACCATGGAGCTGTGCCATGCCCCATTGCACCAGCCCAGACAGAATGATCGCACTCATTTGTGGGATATATACAAAAAACAGCATCAGAATACTAATTCTTACATTTTTATTGTAAAAATGAGACAGAAGGACCACTCAGAAAACAATAGTTGGAAATGATCAAGAGGTGCTGGAAAGAGGTAAAGTTATATGCATAATATACTTTTGATAATAGCATTTCAAATCAATATGCCTAAAAAGAGGAAGAACGAGAGAGAGAGAGAGAGAGAGAGAGAGAGAGAGAGAGAGAGAGAGAGAAGTGTCAATCATAAAGGCAGAATAGCCAGGAGAAGGGAAAATGAACACTGGTGAAGGGAAACTTTATATGACTGAAATGCAATTAAATACTTTTTAACTGCATTTCACAGTAATTTCATTGTTTTTAATTTTTCAAAGAAACATACTGCCCACAGTCATGGTTTTGTTTATTATTCTCATGTGAAAGACATAAATTATGGAAATTAATTTTTTCCATAGAACTGGAAAGAAAGTACAAAGGTTAAGGTACTTGGCTGCATGTGACCAACCCTGCATCAATTCCTGGCACCACATATGGTCTCCTGAACTACTGGATATGGCCCCAAAAGCAAGACAAAAAATAAAATAAAATAAAATGTCACATATTTTAGGGGACAGAAACATGCCCCAAACTATTTGGTATCAAAGTGGGGAGAGAGTGACATTATTAGTATCTAATATGTGTTTCTCCTACCCCATGAAAGTTGGGTTTTTACATGACTCCTGGAAATGTTCCTTAGATCCTCTGAGCAGTAACCACCCTAGAAATAAGTTTTGTCAACTTTTCTATGAGATGTGTCCTGGGAAACCGGACATCCATACTAGAGGATTTCTGGAAAAGTCAAGGATAGGGGAAACCTGGACCCAATTCTTATATTACCAGTGAGAAAACAAATTTCAATAACCTCCGTCTAGGAAGGGATTGGTTTAGCAGTGAGTTGTTGTTTCCACCCTAGCTTGGGAATGGCATTATGATAGTCAAATGCAGTTGATGCCCCTTCATCATCTATTTATGACCCTGTTGCAAGTCAGCCCCTGAAGAGGTTGACTGATGGAGGGATGGAGGATGAGGTCTTTCCCCTCCAGCTTGGAGCATGCGTATGCCACCCTGTCCAGCAGACGGTTCTGAGGTGAAACGGCGGGTAAACAGCTCGCAGACAGTCAGGCTTGTGGAAATATTAGCTTTATTTGGTGGACAAGACTGAAGCTCAAGTTCTCAGCCTCAGTTTCAGCCAACCACCCCTCACCTTCCACAGACCCTTGTTTTTATCCCCCAGAATCATGTACCACCCAATGGTGGGATCAGATACCACCCAATGGTGGAAGCAGAATCAGGTACCACCCTAGGGTGGTGGCAGAATGCCAGGTCACACCCTAGGGTAGGGCACAATCACTGGATCAGGGTAGGGTCAGTAATATAATAATTCCAAAAATATTTACATATACAACATGACCCAACCTATGAAAAAAGAAAAATTAGGAAAAGAAGACAGTTTTTCTTGAGTTTAAAGTGCTGTGACATCAAGCATAGATAAAAATCTGTAGAATATATTTAAAGTTCCACAAACTAAGCAATGTAGTCAAGGAATGAAACAGCCTGGAAGGGAAAAGCTGGTGTAAATGGTGAAGAAATAATTTACACTCTGCGGTGTCAGTGGTTGACTGGACTCTAGTAACCAAAACAGGCTAACAAGAGAAAAACAAACTGAAGTTTATTAGCATGCATATCTCAGAGACACATGGGAGTACTCAGGAAATGAAAAGCTCTCAAAGCATAGCTTAAATTTCAGGCTGACATGCGACCTTCGGCTAATCAGAAATAAGTGAAGGGTAAAGAGGAAGGCCAGTTAGGAGACGGAGACAGGTCATTGCTCAGTCATCCTTTCATGGCCAATGGCATCTGTGAGTGCCCTAGTGTGTGACAAAATAGTCTGGTAAATGAAGCAGAACCACCCTGGGAAAAGGTGTTGTCAGCTGAAAACATTGTGAGATGTGGAACAAGAGAGGTCGTGGTTGAACCTAGCCAGGTATGAATTAGGCTACACAAAAACAGGAATTTTTTTATATCTTTTAGAAATCATCCACCAACATTAACTGGAGATGTGCTTCCTAGGTTTTTGGTTACATTTTCTAACAAGAGAAATAAAAAATGGTATTATTGGGGAACCAACAGGTGTTAGTGAATACCAGTAGCTAATTTAAACTAGAGTTGCCAAAAGACAAATCCATTAACCTGATAATGGTCACTAAAATGAAATTAATAAATATTAATAGTGGTGACACTATGCAATCATCCATCTTTTTAAAACTGGTAGGAAAGAAATTTATGACACTTATATGCCATAATTAATTCTTACAGAAAATGAGATGCATTCCTAGAGATGGAGTTTTGACTGAGAAATAATAAAAACTTGTTTAGATTACATTTTAAAGTATTTATTGCTTTAAATTTCTGAAATTAGCTACTGGTATTCATAGTCCTAAATTTTATCTTATATCAAATACTAATGCATACATTTACCTTTCTGAAAGCAGTTAGTTCTATAAATGTGAACCACCCGTCTAAGGATAATTGAAAATAAGGAACAAGACAGAGCACCCATGGTCAAAAAAGATAGAACAGAAGTTAAGGTACTTGCCTTATACCTGATTGACCTTGCCATACACGTGTATGACCTTGCCTTTACATGTGTCTGATCTTTCCTTACACATATTAATTTCTAGTAACATAAACAATCTTTTAAGCATCTCCAGGAGAGAACCTTGAGCACAAAGCAATGAATATCCCTGAGCAAGCCACCCATCTCAAAAAGAGCACCCAGATGAATTCTGGAGAGTAGAACAAAAAGACAGAGACAGAGAGCTAGACAGAGAAATAGAGATAAAGAGAGAGAGAGAGATTTTCACTAATACTTGGAAATTTACCATGTGAGCAGAGGGATTGTTCTCAGTACCATAATTCTCTACTTTCAACACTGTAATGGGTGTGAGATATGACGGGTGTGAACGGATCTGAGTTACTGGCAGGTGCCGTCTTGCTGACCTCTAATAATCTTGTTAACAGCAGTGCTGGTGGACACCATATTTAATCTCATTCCCAAAGATATAGACCCTGAAGACAACTATAAGAATATCTCCATCATTCATGCCATAGCTAATAACTGAGCTAGATTAGAAGCAGAGACACATTTATCAAGAGTGCTTATTCCTAACAACAACAACAAAAAAAAAAGAGATGTGGTCCCTGCCAGTCCACATTTGACTACTAGAAAACAAATCCTAGCCTTCTGAAAGCATCCTACTCATGTCCTGAATCATAATCAGTTAACAAGGGATGCCTATTGCCTACTTGCCCCCTTGCAGGCCCATGGAATACCAAACTGGTCCTGCCAATGCCGCCCAGATTTATGTTTGGCCACTAGCTGGGACTAAATTCACGGCCTCCTCTTACTCCCACCCAAACGTAAGTTTCCCAACCAACATCCAAGTCTGCGTGACCAAGGCAGCCCAGCAGCTGCCAGCTACTGTTAACCTTAAACTCTGGTTGCTGCCCAGATTATGCTTAAATTCATTACTACAGGATGGGTCACATACTGGAGACTGTGGATCACCACACTTAACCCAGACACACTTGGCTAGTGTCCATCAAGGCTACCCTTGATGCTCAGAGATTCCAAGGATATACTCAGTGATGCCCAGGAGTCTATGTAGTGCTGGAATGAAACCTACTTTGGCTTAAGCCAGAGCTCTACTCGCTCCCCAGCCCCCAGGCCTTTTGGTTTCACTGAGTTTTCTTTTTTGTTTTTTTGGGGGATTTTTGTTTGTTTTGTTTTGTTTTGTTTTGGTGCCACACCCAGTGATGCTCAGGGATTACTCCTGGTTATGTACTCACAAATCCCTTGTGGCTTGGGGGACCATATGGGACACCGGGAATCAAACCCAGGTCAAATGCCCTACTGCTGTGCTATCTCTCTGGCCCCGGTTTCATTGATTTTTCTATACTGTTTTTCTACTTCAACTTTTTAAATTTTTCTTCTTAAATTTCTAATATTTTTTTTCTGTTAAAATGGGGTTTATTGTAGGGCCAGAGCAATAATACAGTAGTATACATGGCTAATCTGAATTCCATCCTTGGGGTCAGAGAGATAGCACAATAGGGAGTTTGCCTTGCATGTGGCTGACCCTGGATAGACAGTGGTTCGATTACTGGCATCCCATATGGTCCTCTGAGCCTGCCAGGAGCAATTTCTGAGCCCAGAGCCAGGAGTAACCCCAGAGCACCACTGGTATGACCCAAAAACAAACAAACAAAAGAATCTCATCCTTGACACTCTATATGATCCCCTTAACCCCAAACACCACCAAGGGTGATCCCTGAGTGCAGTCAGAAGAAAGCCCTTAACATTAGTCTGTGCCCTTCCTTTTCCCAAAAGGGGAGGATTTATTATGCCTTTCTTTTTCAGGATTCTAGAGGTAGAAATTGAGTTATGATTTGACAGTGAATTTCTCTCTAAAATATTTGTTTTGTTTTGTTTGGGGTCATACCCTGCGGTGCTCAGGGGTTACTCCTGGCTATGCGCTCAGAAACTGCTCCTGGCTCGAGGGACCTTATGGGATGCTGGGGATTGAATCTAGGTCTGTCCTGGGTCAGCTGAATGCAAGGCAAACGCCCAACAGCTGTGCTATTGCTCCGGCCCCTCTCTAAAATATTTGTTCAAAATATTTTCAAATATAGGGCTGGAGTGGATTGGGTATTTTCCTTACACACAGCAGACCTGGGTTTAATCCCTTCAATCCCATATGGTCAACTGTACCTGCCAGGAGAAATTTTTGAGCAAAGAGCACAGAAGTAGCTCCTGAGAGCTGCCAGATGTGACCCCAAAACAAAACAAAACAAATTTAAATATTGTCTATCTCCATAGGGAACTTCTCTTCTTTTGCCCCTAGAATAGAATTATACAGTTTTTATTTCTAAGAACTCATAAAATTGTGTGGCATTTTTCTGTTATTGAGTTTTGCTCTTTTATGGTCAGAGAAGTTACCTTGTGTGAGTTAAATTCTTAAAAAAAAAAAAAAAGTAAATTTAGAAAATAACAGATGAATGAAAAATAAAGAGAAAATTTAGGTTTGCGAATATTCATCATATGTTCTGTATGTACTTTGGAGAAAATGAGACCTTAGTTCTTTAGCATGTCAGGGACCTGTGTAGGATATTAAGTTTAGCAGGAAGACTACACACATGTAGTATGATTTTCTGCTGGGGCTCTTTGGGAAAGATGAGAAGATGAACAGTGCTAAGAGAGACTACAGCATGCAAGACACTCACCTTGCTTGCAGCTAATCCAGGTTCCATCTCACCACCACATATAATTTTCCCCAAGTACTGCCAGGAATGATCTTTGAAGACAGAGCCAGGATTGAGCTATGAGTATATCCCTAGTCTCCCCACCAAAAAAAAAAAAAAAAGAACAAAATGCCTTAAATGTCTTTTTTCTCCCTAACCCTACTCATCTGTTTCACTTAGTGATACCGGAAAAGGGAATTCTCCTTTCTCTTCCCTTGTTCATTCACACTATAACCTTCAAATTAATTAGTAATTAAAGAAGTCTAGAACACACACTTGAAATTGAGTGGGTGAAGAGCATGGAAGTCACTAATGATGGAGACTCCCTAATTCTACACCCTGGGAACACATGCTTCTGAAAGCTATGGAGGTAGAAAATATGATAAGTCTATTTTTAGATGATAGGTATGGACATTGGAAGCTGGTATCAATTTCTGACACTTGTTTATATTAGTAATTTTCCCTTCTACTGGAAATTATTAGCACTTTTGGTGTTTGTGGCTCCCAATAATTTTTTTTTGTGAAATCAATCAGCTTCTAATGAAATGGCATTGGAAAGTGAAGCCTTTAGAAAATGACTAAGTCATGAGGGTGGAAGCCTAAATCAAGGGTCTCAATGTGTTTCTTGCCCCTGCCCCCTTCTCATCAATGAGAATACAGTCATCTAAAAATATGGAAAATCAGGCTTTTATCAGACATAGAGGGCCCTGATCTGCAATGTTCCAGGACTCTGAGAAATAAATTTCAGTTATTGAAGCCACCCAGTCATGGTATTCTGTTATAGAAAACTAAATAAAAGAGTACCAATACCAAAATAAAACACGTGAACTTTTTCCTCTGCACAATGATTGTTTCTCAGATTCTGAAAGTTGATAGTGATTCTACTCATAGAATGTCTGTGAGCAAAGTACCCGGCGTTCTCTCAAGAACAGGCTTAAAATAACCACAGGCTTTTTACAGTAATGAGCAATTTTCCCTTTCAATTGTGGACAGCACATAAGCCTGTGATATGCTAAAATACTCAGATGTCAAAATTTTATGACTGAGTTTGGGTTGAGTTGGGTCCTGGGAAAAGATCTGGAATAAGAAATAATAAAATGTTTCTGATTGTGGAGACATCAAAGATGATGATATTTTATCAGTATAAAGGACTAGAAAAAAAAAAGAGATTAGTTTAGGAATTTAACTGTTGTTTTAACTTTTTTAATTTGTTTTTTATTGTTTTCTAATGTTTTATTTAAATTTTTCTATTTTAAAATTTGTTTTCATTTTTTTTATCATTGCTAGATTAAGATTTGTCAATTAAAACATCAACAACCCAGACATCTTACTCTTTATTCCCACCTTAGATATGAGATTCTCTTTGGAGTTCAGATACTTTGGAGTTCAGTTTACACATGGCTCCATGAATTCTGTGTTATCTGCTATATTGCCAAAAATATTCCCTGGAATTCTATGAAGTGTTGACTCAGAAATGTTCTTAAATACTTTAGGTTTATCTGATGCCAAGTATGAAAGATTAGCGCCTGGTCACATTTTTAAAATTGTTCCATTCCTGCAGTATAAAGAGAGATTCCCCTTTTACTTTTCAGATCTAGAAAATGCTATGGGAAGTGGGGGAAAGGGAGGGCCATACCTAGCTGTGTTCAGGGAACTGCAGCACTGTATTTGTGGCTTCTTATGCCTGACATTATGTCTTGATTAGTTTCATTCTAAGATGAATAAATGGTCTAAATTTTTGCCCCATCTGAGGCTGCTTCATGCTAATCTTTGATCCTTAGGCCAGATGGTTATTCTCAATCTCTAATGGTTATTGCACTCGTTTTCCTGATATATAACTATGTTTACTTCTTCTGGGTCAGCCTTCTCAAGATCTAACTGCTCACAAGATTTGTCTGTTAGAATGAATGGTATGGGCTAAGGAAATGTATTTAAGGCTTAGTTTGATGATATGTAGCCCTGCTTTTGAGAAAACATATTAAGACAGAGACCTTTCTTCATGTATATTTTTTCTTAGCTGAATAGGAAATCTCAATTTAAGGGACTAAAAACCAGACCTCTGCTGTGTTTCATTAATCATCTTCTGGGTATTATTAATTATGCCATCTTTTCTGGATGTTTCAAGACCCATAACACTGTCCTATGTAATCTATTTGAGCTTCGGGATTATTTTAACCTGATTAAATTGAGAAACAGTACATAAGAGAAGTTCTGAAAATAGAACCTAAGTTTATTACCCATTGAAAGGGAATTTTTTTTAGGAAATCTCCAAATGTTTATGAGTATTTCCTCTATGAGCAGGAAGAAGAGAATGACTCTTAATTAATGGCAACTTTTCTCAATTAAGATGCCTGATTAGAATATCTGATCACCTATCGCCTACCTCTTTTTCAGTAAGTACTTGGTATTAGTCTGTATTCTAACCAGTTCCTTGAACGGTTACAAATACATGTCTATGAGTGTCTCCTGTGTTCAATGATAAACAGAGTTATCTTAAAATAGTTAACAGCTTATTTGAGTTAAAAATCTATTCAGATCAGGTAGCATCAAACTATAAGTCATTAGACATGTCCATCAACAGATGCCAGTAACTTTTGTAGAGATAACATGGAAGCAAAGCAAAGGTATTATTTTGATTGTCTGTGGTATAAGTGATTTTCTGATTTGGGAACACCACTTTGACTCTTCATGATTGACTATTATCTTTGGGGTTTGGTCATGTGATCATTATTTAGACATTTGCCTACACTCAAACTATGAGGGTATTAGAACTTCCTCTATCTAACAACCTCCATATTTCTTTCTTCTTTTTTTTTTTTTTTGGTTTTTGGGCCACACCCATTTGACGCTCAGGGGTTACTCATGGCTATGCGCTCAGAAATCGCCCCTGGCTTGGGGGGACCATATGGGAAGCCGGGGATCGAACCGCGGTCCATCCTATGCTAGCTCTTGCAAAGTAGACACCTTACCTCTAGTGCCACCTTCCCGGTGCCTCCATATTTATTTCTTATATTTGCATGGGATATATACGGCAATAAACATTTTCTTGCTGGTCTCTGTTCATCTGTTGTTTGCTAGAGTGGGCCTCAGAGAAAATAAGTGGCCAATAATTATTTTTTCCCTGATATTGGGAATCAATTTTGGAATTCTACAATAATCAAGGTCAACCGCTACTCTTAAGATGCTCCTAGAAAAGCAGTATTGAATAAGCATTCAGAGAAATTGTACTCTATTATTTGTTCTCTGTAGCAGACAATAAGCCAAGAGCACAACTCTATAGGCAAGTCTACTGAGAGCTTATAAAAAATTGTATCTGTAAAGTATGAATGCCAACTGACACTGGTGCTGTGCTTGTTCAGTCTTCTGTACATCACACTTCTAGGTTCTATGGGATCAAGCTCCCAGTTGCCCTTCATGTGATCCCTTTCTCCACAGCTCCCAAGTGTTCCTAACACTTATCACTCTTTTTGAAGGCTGCTTTGTTGACAAGAGCAAAGAAGAATACAGAGCATTCTCTCTGAAGAATGGAGCTCTATCAGGTTCTGGGAAAGGGGGTGGGCACAGAAGCAGTCAGTCGTAGGGTCCTAGGGCTTCTCTGTGGGATCTCTAGGTTTTTGCCAGCATTTTCCATTTTATGAAGTTCCCCACTTTCATGCCCACCCCCAGAAGAAAGCTAGGACCTGCAAGTTAAAAACATCAGGCTTGATTCTCCCTCCTGCAGAAACTGAAGACTGTCTTTCCCCTTTCTCTTTGAAATTCTTTCTTTGGACTTTGCAAGCAATGTGCATATTTTAATGATAAAACAAGTTTCTGTTTAGTTTCCTCAAAGGCCTGAGAATATCTCTTTGATATGATCTGAGCCAAGGACACCTACTGCCTGCTTCCTACCTTGTCACCTGTCCTCTAAGTTATATACAAATGTAGAGTTCTGGACCTGAGAGAGAGGCGACCCCAGTTTGAATCCCGGGTACCTGAGCACTGAGTACAAAGGCAAGAAAGAGTAAGTCCTAAGCAATATCAGATGTGACCCCAACCTAAAGTAATCAAAATTTTAAAAGTGTAGAATTTCATCTTTTTCATTACTGTAGTGTCATAGTACCCTCCATACTACCACATTCAGTAACAAGATCTATAAAAAAAAAATTAAAAATAGGATAGGGCTGAAGAGATAGTACAATGGGTAGGGCACTTGTTTTGCATGAGGCCGATCCAGATTCAATCTCTGGCATTTTATATGGTACCGCAAACATCACCAGGAATAATGTTTGAGTATAGAACCAGGAGTAACTCCTGAGTATCATTGGGTGTGGTCCCAAAACAAAGCAAACGAAACAAAACAAAATACAAACAACATAACCTGAGAACAGGCAAGTCAACAGGAAATGGGGGGGGGATTTACCTTTGATTATTTCTAGCCTGGCTTGTCCAGACATCACAGCTGCAGGTAGGGGAGATGCATATAAATATGTGTTCTAAAGACTTTCTATCTTCCTAATATTTTGGGGACAAAAGACAGGCCCCTTGGGGAAAGTAACTGATTTTTCAGACTGCAACCTTTCAGAACATTGGGAGGTAAGTTTGTGGTAGTGTGGATGCAGGGTGATTTCTATGTCCTCCTGGAACAAGTAATCTTCCTGGTTGGGGTATTTTCAGGAGTGAATGATGACAATGAATTCTGTTCTTTTTTGATTCTTTATTCTCATTCTCTGTTGTGGTGTCCAGGAGTCACACACTTGCCTTCAGTGGTTGGTTGTGGTGTGATATAGATCCCACCTCTTACAATGATGTGTATTGCACTCAATAACTGGAGTGAGGGCACACCAAGAATCATACCAGTCACATGCATGCAAGACATGTACTTTACCACAGAGTCAAACTTCTGGGCCCTGGAGTTTTCTTTGAAGAGCCTATTCTCAAGCATATGAAGGAAAGCATCTCAAAACATACTGCATTGACATCTGGATACTTTCAAGCTGTGGATATTCAAGATCCATCAGAAATAAATCTTAGGAGTGATTTTTTTCTAGTGTATGAATTTAAGAGACCTTCCCATGGCACTGAGGACAAAAACACAGGATGCTTTATCTATGCCACAAAGCAGAATGGATTGAGTATGTGCCAAAAATCTTAATGGAATTGAAGAGACTGGTAAGGCATGGATATAGTAAGATATTTCCTTGTAGATCAGTAAAAATCATCTTAGGACCAGGATCTAAATTTATCCCAACCATAATTATGTCAACCTTAACTCATAAACAAGCAATGTCCCAGCTGCTTAGTCACACAAATACAGCTGGATTAATTTTAGTCTAAATATGGGGCTGAAGAGATAGCATGGAGGTAAGGCGTTTGCTTTGCATGCAGAAGGACAGTGGTTCAAATTCCGGCATCCCATATGGTCCTCTGAGCCTGCCAGGAGCGTTTTCTGAGCGTAGTGCCAGGAATAACCCTGCCGGTGTGACCCAAAAAAACAAAACAAAACAAAAAAGTAGATATAAATGGGTTTATTTAATCATCTGTCTCATTTTAGAAATTAAACTGTGAAAAAGGTCCTTGAAAGTCGGAGGGATAGTACAGTGGGTAGAGCACTTGCCTTGCATACCTCTAACTTGTGTTTGATCCCCCAGTCCACATGTATATCACCACTCCCAACAGGAGTAATTCCTGAATGATTCCTGAGTCAGAAGTAAACTATGGGCACAGCTGGGTATGGCCCCAAAACAAACAACAAAAAGACAATTGGGCCAAGGGATTAGTTCAAGTAGTAGATAGTTCAAGTAGTCTAGCATATGTGAGGCCTTGAGTTTTATCCTTAGTACCATATGTTCCAAATTCAGCAATATCAGGCATGGCCCTGTTGCCTTCTAAAGCATGACATGTAAAGCTAGGCTCAAGTACTGCCAGGTAATGAGAGAGAGAGAGAGAGAGTGAGAGAGAGAGAGAGAGAGAGAGAGAGAGAGAGAGAGAGAGAGAGAGAAAGAGATTGAAATTCCTCCTGAGAAACTTAAAGATCAATTGGTTATATTGTAATGTGATAATAACAATGTGATAATATTAAAACTAAATCCTGGGGATATTTATTAAAATAAATGACCCTTGAGGTCCATAAAGATAGTTTAATGAACTGAGTACATGCTTTATGCATAGGTTCAATCTCCAGCACCTCTGGTTTTATAGATATCTCAGGGTACCTCTAAACCTGTGGTCTGTGCTGTGGGGCTACCTGGCTTGCATGGTTCATTCTGAGCTCTAAGCTTTACCCTCTGGATGGCAGGCACTGCCCTGTTCTTTGTTCCAGTTGCTATTCTTTCAGTGAAAAAGGTGATAGCTCAAGGGCATGACCACATGGAGTAAGTGCCCACAGTCCAAAGTGATGCTCAGTTCTCCTCCAGGACTCTGAATGCACTGTTAGTACACAGTGTAGATGTTATTCATGAGAAACTGTCATAAAACATGAAACATCCTGCCAGAGACCAAGTCGGCAAAGATGGTCCCACCTGGAGTCTTACTGTATGCACTTGTTCCCTGTCCCACTATTTGCCCAGGTTCCCAAAATCACTGCTAGCCTTTGTAAGTTCCCTAGAAGGTCCCCCGGAATTCAGAGAAGTGTATGTCTTCTACAGTGTTGTTGCTACAGTGCAAGCATACAGATCAAAATTAGCAATGAGAAGATGCAACAGGCAAAATCCAAGGCCTTACCTGCTGGCAATGGTTTTCAGAGCTGCTTTACTTAATTAAGAAAAGTTTTGCTTTCCCCAAGTCAAATTTACAACTGCCCCAATAATTATTATTCCACCTGTTCCTGAATGAGACTGGACATCTCATCTTTGCATTCAATGCCTCTTCATCCCAAAGTCTCCTTTTTTTTTTTTTTTGAAATGTTGCTGTTTGGGGGCCATATCTGTGTCAGAAATGACTCCTAGCCACTGCTTCATATATGGGGTGTCAGTGATAGAACACTAATAGAACCCATGCAATGCAAGTATATGCAAGGCAGGTACTATCTCTCCAGTTCACAGAGGCACTTATTTTTTAAAGCAGATACTCATTGAGAATAGCTATAAACCAGACTCTTGTGAACCTTCACGAAAATATCTTCCACGTACATAGGCTTATACATACATCCAACTCCATTTCAGAGCAAAAACTCTAACATAATTGTTTCTGTATCTCAAAATTCTTCCCCCAGGAATTAAAAATGCCACCTCATTTGGGAATAAGTTGTTGTCGATGTAGTTGGACGAGATACAAGAGATCATCATGATGGGTGGCAGGGACAAGGATGGAGGGACAAAAGGAAAGAGGGAGGAAAAAAATGTGGGAACAGAGGAAGGACAGGAGAGAAGGTTTAGAGTAAATGAGTATAAGGAAGACTCTGGTGTGACAATAGGACAGAGGTGGAAGTGATGGGTCAAGGAACTGCAGGGTAGTGGCTTTCACCCAAAGTGGGAGAGAGACATAGAACAGAACATCCTTTTGAGACTTGCCAGCACCTGAAACTCAAACTTCTGACAACAAAACTTGTTCATGAGATTTCTGAGGTTTGTGTGGCCTTTCTGGTCTGTGGTGATTGGTTACTGCAGTTCCAGGCAACAAGCTCATGGATATATTCCTTTCCAGGTGCAGGTCTGACCAAGTGGGGGTTTCTGGCATTGCACAGCCTGAGTGGGGGTAGGAGTAGTAGAGATTGAAAGCTTTGGAGAATGTTTGGGATGAGCTGAGATGAGTAAAAGGTGCCTCAGGCCCAGCCAGATACTGGAAGAGATTGACTGACTCACTGTCTGAGAATGGTCCTGTGGCCTTGCCAGTCTCCTGCTCAGACCCCTTGAAACTTCCCCAGTAAAAAGTACATTGAATATTACTTGTGCAGTTATTTCCCACACTTCCTCACTGAATTCCTTCAATAACAGAGGCACAGAAGCTGCTGTCTTCATTTTACAGAAGGATATGTAGACCCCACAGAAGGAAAGAAAGTCACAGATCTAACAAAGCTCCTTTCCAGTTTTTCCCCAATCCACGTTTATTGTTTGCTTTGTAAATATGCAATCAAAGAATGTTTCAGTTGGTGGGGACACAGGTAAGCCTATAACATCATGAAACTAGCCAGTGAAAAACTAGCAAGAAAGTAGCCAAGAGGAGGTAGAATAAAGGAGAGAGGCCTATGGGAAACTGGGACATTCATGGTGGGAAATAGTCACTGGTGATGGATGGCTGTTGGACATTGTAACTCAATCATGAGTAAGTTTGTACTGTATCTCATGCTAATCCAATTAAAATTTATTTTTAAAAAGAAAAGAAAAGAAAGGGGTCAAGACTTAGAGAATTACATGAACATCAGTTTAAGTCATTTAAGCAGAGCCAGGCAGATGGGATGGTGAAGATTTTAGGGTGATGGGAAGGATAAAGCATGTGGGGAGAAAGCTTGCTCCCCAGAAATATGTTTGCTCCTCACTACTCTACAGCCCAAGGGCCCCCAGTCCATTGGCTTCATGGTCTGGTCTCTGACTACTGAGTCCCGGGCAGTGTGCTTTATGGGGTGTGGGCAGAGCCAAGCCTGCCAAGGAGCAATATTCTTGGGACACCAGATAAGTTCTCCTTTCACATGCAGTAACAAGAATGTACCTCAAGGGTACTAGGATTAGAAAAATGAGATAGAGAAAAAAGAGATATTTTATTTAGGTGGAAGATAACGGAATACATGAGCCAAAACAAACTCATACTATAAAAGGAAAATAATGGGTTGGAGAAATAGCACAATATCTATGGGGCTTCTTTACATGCAGAACTCTACAGTGGTACCTGGAGCCTTGCCAGCAATGGTCCCTGGGCACAGAGCCAGCAGTAAGCCAGGTTTGAGCTCTGCTGGTTATGGCTCCAAAAATCCAAAAGAAAAAAATATTAGCACTCAGAGAGGGCAGATGGGAGACTCAGGTAACAGGGCTTAACTCTATGGCAGAGTATGGAAACTGGATGTTTGGTGGTTAACATAATGTATAGCAAATAGGTACTAAAGCTTATAGACTTTTTTTTTGGGGGGGGGTTCACACCTAGCAGTGCTCAAGGGTTACTCTCCTGGCTGTCTGCTCGAAATAGCTCCTGGCAGGCACGGGGGACCATATGGGACACCGGGTTTCGAACCAACCACCTTTGGTCCTGGATCGGCTGCTTGCAAGGCAAATGCCGCTGTGCTATCTCTCCGGGCCCAAGCTTATAGACTTTACTTAATGTTATCTAAGTGTTTGAAAGAGGAAAATAAAAACCTGCACACAGGTAATTGTGGAGTAGTTGCACACCAAATTGAATCCTAACAGGTAGAGATGTTTCTGTAGCCCTACCTGGTCACTGTAAAAGTCAATGAAAAGAGGACTGAGGCAGAGATAGCTGGTCATTCATTAATTAATATGGATTGCTTAAACAAGCCAAGATTGTTAAATAGAACAACCACACTTGAAAGGAATGTTGGTCTAGATAGATAATAGGATTTGAGGAGGATAATAAGATTAAGAAGGAAAACAAGAATATTTCAGTTGGGGACTGACTAACAGAAAACCTCATTGATTTTATCCTTAGACAATTTACCCACAGAGTTAAAGATACTATAGTATGAGGGATTCTAGAGGACAAAGGCAGACAATAGTGAAGGAAAGTTCCAAGAAACACATTTAACTTAAACTAAGAACAATTGTTGAAATGTAAATCCTACATCATTGCACTGCCCCTCACTCTTTCTTTAATAGCACTTGGGACTTTGTGCTGGCTGTGTCAGGAGCATCTGGAGAAAAATAGCAAACTAAGATGGCTAGATAGATGGGCAGTTGGATGGAAGTTTGGGTGGAGACATGTACAATGTATGTACAAATGGATGGATGGAATAGATGAATAGATGGATGAGTGAGTGATGGATGGGTGGGTGGTGAGTTGATGAAAGGATGGATAAATAATGGAGGGGTGGATGAATGAATGGATAAATGAGTGATAGGTACACAAACTATGCATACAAAGATGAGTGGATTTTAAGGAATTGATCTATGCATTTGAAGAAATGGATAAATTCTGGAATCAGTACAGGCCAGGAGACCTGGAACTCAGATAGGAATTGATACTACATCTGGAATCTTCAGATTCTGTGAATCAGGTAGGAATTGATGCTGCATCTGGAATTTGCAGAACAGACCAGAGACTGGAACTCAGGTATGAATTGACACTGGAATGCTAAGTAAGATTTCTTTTCTAGTAAATGTTAATTTTAGATATTCAAGCCTTAAATTGATGGAGGAGCATTACACCCACATGATGGAAGGCAGTCTTTACAAATAGCCAAATGACTATAGATGATAATATAATCAGTGTGAATCTTTTATTTTATTTTTTTGTTTATTTATTTTGGAGGGTCACACCACCATCTCTCCTGGATTGGCAGTGAGTTAAATGCTCTACCACTGTGCTATCTCTCCAGCCTCAATCAGTGTGAATCTTAAAAGTTAAGGCTTGTCAGTGAAATACCTTGATTAATGTTTGTTTGCATTTTTGGTTTTTCGGGCCACACCTGTTTGTTGCTCAGGGGTTACTCTTGGCTGTGCGCTCAGAAATTGCCCCTGGCTTGGGGGACCATATGGGACAGTGGGGGATTGAACCATGGTCCTTCCTTGGCTAGCACTTGCAAGGCAGACACCATACCTCTAGCCACCTCGCCACCCCCCCTTGATTAATGTTTCATAAAAATCACTAGGTGGTAGCCCAGCTAAATGAGCATATAAAGTTAATCTTACAGCTGAGTTGACATAACTATTAAACTTCAAAAAGTTCACAATTTCTGCTCTTTCTTTCCCCCTACTTCCAAGGGTAGCACTTGTTTAAGGGTATTTGGTGAAACACTGTCTATAAAATCAGATAAATTATATATGTACACACACACACACCTATGTTTGCTTTAGATGTAAGGGTGGTAGGGATGCAACATGAAAAAAAAAATAAAATCACCAGTGCTTATAACTCAAATCCTTCTGGCCTAAACTGCACTTTCATTGCTACTTCTGGAGGTTCTGTATAAATCTTGTTGGGGGAAGGCAAGCAGGGATTTCCTCTGGGAGTCTATCATGGAGGCATCTCTCAGGCAGGGTGTGTAGTGGAGTTGCCCTGGCTAAAAATGGGATCTCGTGTGTGTGTGTGTGTGTGTGTGTGTGTGTGTGTGTGTGTGTGTGTGTGTATCACAGACAGAGATAGAGGAACAAAGTAATTTTTCTAATTGTGCTTAGGACACATGAACATTGTAAAAGTTTTCTTTAAAAGTTTTTAAAATTATATATTATTTTATATATTTATTCAAATATATTAAATATTTATATTTTAAATATTTTAAATATTTATATATTTAATATTATATAAATATATATATATATATTTAGATTTCATGGTCACTCCCACCACCAGAGTCGACCTCCTTCCACAAATGTTCCCAGGGTGCATGCACCATCCCTGCTACCCAACCTGCCAGCATAACAGGTCTATTCTAAGTTTTGATTGTTAAAGTTTGGGTCTCATGATTTCATTACTGTTGACTCTGGTGGCTTGGATATTTAATTCTGTCCTTTCTTTTCCCCTCCCCTAATTCTATCCTTTCTTAATATCCCCAGTGCACCAGAGACTACTTGGTCCCTAGCCCCCATCCTTTCATATATGTGTTTCTCCTCCTCCACTCGATGTCTTTCCTTCTCCTCGCAATACTTGGGACCAAGATTATTCTAGAGAACTCCCATTTAAACTATTACATTTTTTTTCATGCAGTTATTCTAAATACTACATACAAGTGAGATCATTATTTATCCTTCTCCCTTTTTCTGACTTCATTTAACATACTATCTTCCAGTTCCATGTTGCAGTAGGGTGCAACATGGCTTCATTCTTTACAGCTATGTAGAACTCCATTGTATACATGTACCACTCTTCATGATTCACTGATCTGTTGTTGGACATCTACCGGATGTCTTGGCGTTTGATTCCAAGTCTTACATATTGTACCGAGTTTTGCAATTAATAACGGTGTGCATATATCCTTTCTTTAGGACCAGTATTTTTCTGCCCTGGGCAAAAAAAAATAAAAATAAATAAGTGTTTTAAAACAAAACCCCTGCTGCACACGTGTGCAAACCACATGGAAGCCCTAAGAACCAGAACTGGTGTTGAAATTGGGGTCCCCAATCTCTTTGCCTTTAGGAGCCCCATTGTCAGGGGCCCTAGCTGGGAGGAGATTAGCAGCTGGGAGGAATGGGGGGGTGCCAAGACCCGACGCCTGGGGGAAGGTGCTTGCCCCGCCCCGGTCTTCGGGGAGGTGGGGGAGGAGGAGCCGCGCGCATGTGCACAGCTGGCGCCCCCCGCCCCGCCCCCCCAACACACACAGCTGGGACGTGGGCCGCTGCCCGGCTGGCGGCTGCAAGCAAGCAGTTCCTTAGCCGGCCTCAGTCGCGCGGGCTCCGCGCTTGGTCTGTCCGTCCGCGCCGTCCGTCGGCCATGGCCGTGCGCTGCCTGCTGGTGCTCCTTCTGTGCTGCGGCTGGGGGGTGCTAGCCGTGGTCTCCCCGAAACCCGGAGCCGGCTGTCCGAGCCGCTGCCTGTGCTTCCGAACCACCGTGCGCTGCATGCATCTGTTGCTGGAGGCCGTGCCCGCTGTGGCTCCCCAAACCTCCATCCTGTGAGTGCTGCTGGAGAGGAGAGGAGAGGCGGGGAGCCTCAGCATTTGGGTGTCCAGGGTGGATCTTACGGGGTATGGCTGCTGGAAGGGAGGAACGCGGGGACCCAGGGGGGACATGGGCAGGCTGGAGAATCAGGGGGTGCAGGATGGGAAATCATGAATCAGGGGAGCTGGGGAAGGACCCCAACGTCGGGGGGAGCGGGGTCTGGCAAAGATCCGCCCGGCCTTTGTCCTCCTGGACCGGGGTGGGCGCGGAGGTCGGGACTCTGCGCTGTGCGCGCGGCCTCTGAAGCTTGCCTTTGTTCGGAGCTCCGAGTTCCCGTCCGGACTGGGAAGTTGTGGGGAGCAGCCAGGGGGAAACCCCGTTATCCTCTGATTGGCTTCTCCCGCATTCTCCTCTGAGCTCTCCCTCCTTCTTGCTCCCTTTCTCCTTCTTTCTCTTCTCCGGGCCCTCTTCGCCCCGTTTTAAGTCGGACGAGGGGCAACCCCTCTCCCTCTGGTCGGCCGGTTCAACCCCCTGTTGCTTCTCCGCACCCCGTTTCGCTCCCTGCCCTACCGACTTTTCTTCTCCCTCCTCCATTGCTTCCCCATCATCTGCCCCTCAGATCCCCATACCTGTTTCTTCTGTTTCCTTCCACCCCAAGTTCTTGTGCTCCTGTATCCGGGCTCCGTGGGGGGGCTCGGGGGATCCTCGGGGACCCTCCCCAACAGCCACCACCCCATTCCACACTCCCGGCTCCACATCTGTGCCACTGTCGCGCGTGCAGAATTGCCAGTCCCAGGGTGTGCACAGTTCGCTTCGGGGGAACTGAGCCCGGAGGCCAAAGTTTTATTTATTTTTTTTTTTGGGGGGGGGAATATGGGGCTGGGGTGCGGGTTTCCGAATAAAAGCGGCAGCATTGGGTATCCGGGATCAGGCTAGAGCGGAGTCGGAGCGGCGCCGGGCCGCGCCCCACATCTCCAGCCCGGACGCCACGGGGGCGGGGGAAGGGAATCTGTGGGTTACTGAGTTGATACCAAGTACCGCTGGCGAAGTTGTGGGTTACCGAGTTGTACAGAGTATCGCTCTCCGGGGCCAGTCTGGTCTTCAAGCCCCAGGGAGTCGGGGAACCTTTATAGGAGCCCTTTATAGGAGCTCGCTTTGCTAACGCACCCCCTTTGATTTAGAAATCCTGGAGAAATCTGGGCATGCCGGCGTGCACCTCTGGAGGCGCCGGCACTTATTCAACGTCCTCCAGCTGCCCTTCTGAATGCCAAAAATAGTTTTCACTTTTTTTCCCCCCCCTGGGCGGCGGAAGAGCCTGCAAAAGTTGTAAAAAAAAAAAATTGAGGGAACGATTCAGGAAGTGGAAAGTTAGGGTTCTTCCGTTTAACATCAAACTCGGGGGACAGACCCATCGAGGTCGCCCACCGCTTCTTTAGGGGCGCCGAAAGCACCGGGGTTCCCTAGGGGACAAATGACCTTTGCAGAAATGATCTCCGAGGGGGGCTTCCGAAAGCCAGAGGGAGGGTTTTCTGGATACTATGGATAATTGATTAGTGAGTCAGTGGGGAAAAAAAAATTAAAAACTTGGAACCCGAAGTCGGGATTCCCACCCCCAACCCCAATCCCAGGATCTGGCGGATATCTAGTCAGGATCAAGAGCTTTGTCTTCCAGTCTCACAAAATAAGGACGTGATAGAACAAAAGAGATTCTTCATCCCTTTGTGCTGCAGGGGTGAGGTGGGATGGGAGTGGTCCTGCACAGACAGCTCTGGACTGAAGGCCCAGGAAGCGACCCCTGGCAAGAAAGATTCTCCGGAGGCGACACTGTTTAGTAAACTTCCTCCTAAAACTTTCACTGCTGCGGGAGCTTCCTGGAATGTTTTGAATTCACCTAGCTGGATGTCTTAGTTCTCCTGGCTACCACATCCTTTACTGAATTAGCAAATGTTGGTGTTAGGACACAGGACCGCCCCCCTCCACCTATCCCCCCCTTCCCGCAGATATTTGCAGCATGGACCAAGGCCTGGTGGGACAGCTTCTCACAGAAGTACAAAACCCATTCCATCACCATCGCCCCTGCTCCATACACGCACAGGGATCCACGGAGAGGTTGCAGTGATGGGGGACTAGTTTGGGAAAAACTCATGCTCCTGTGGGGTGGGGGTGGTGCCAGGGAAAAGTGGAGACTATGCTGAAGCCCCCAGTGGCCTCAGGGCTCCCTCTGATTGGTTTTTATGAACCATAACCTTGTAGAAATGTGTCTCTTTACAAACGCAAACATTTTCATCTTAAAGTTGACTTTCAGGGCCCAGTTCTTCGTGTCTCACCTACTCCTTGGGAGAGGGCAGTGCTGGGTCTTGTCTGCAGTGCTTAGGGACTTTGCCTGGCTCTGTTCTGAATTGCTCCCAATAGTGCTGCTGGGGGACTTCTATGGAGCGCTGGGGATCAAACCTGGGTTGACAGAGTGCTAGGCAAACACCTTAACCCTTGGATTGACTCTACACCTCCTGCTATTTCTACTTTCAAAATACATGAATATGGTGCTGGTGAGATTGTACAGTAGATAGATAGTCAGCATCCCCAAGTTTGATCCCAAGCACCCCGTATGGTTCTCTGCCCCTCTCACCCAGGTCATCTGAAAGCTTATATTTATTTGGAGAGATAGTTCATGGGTAAGGTTTTTGCCTAGTACACAGCTGCCCTGATTGAATCCAGGCGCTGCATATGATCCCCAGGGCACTGATAATAGTGAATCTCTCAGCACCCTGGGGTGTGTCTCCAAACCCCTCTCTATATAGGTATATTTGGTAGAAAATGGAAATATCAGAGATATAAGAGTAAAGAGCTTCACCCAGTATTAATTGTGCTATCCAGCCATCATAGCATCCCTTTTCTTTCAACCTCCTTCATCCCCATTACCCCTTAAGATTGAATCACAATCAATCACTGGGGTAGAGAACTGACTTCAGTTGGACTCCTGGCATCACATGGTCTTCCAGCATTGCTGAAGGGTGTGTGTGTGTGGTGATCCTGATAACAGAGCCAGGAGTAGTCCATGAGCACTGTCAGATGTGGCCCTCACTACTCCCCTAACCTCATAGAATTTTGTTTATTTAATTTTTTGTAGTTTTTTGGGGGGTCACACCTGACAGCGCTCTGGGGTTACTCATGGCTCTATGCTCAGAAATCACTCCTAGCAGGCTCGAGGGACCATATGGGATGCCGGGATTCAAACCACTGTCCCTCTGCATATGCAAAGCAAACGCCTCA